>NW_020527851.1:435000-690000 GCF_003368295.1 Carassius auratus
GGATAGGACTTCGGTACCTGCTAGGGACATACTGGATCACTCCCTGATTGATGATTACAATCGACAGGTAGGGTCTGGGAACTCCAGGTGCATTCCTAGAGGGGAGAGTAATGTCACGGTTGGTAAACCGTGGCCTCGGGTTTTGCACTGGGCTGGATACGTACGAGATCTGGTGGCTGCGGTGGCTACAGGTACAGACCTCAGAATAAGAGAGAAACAGACTAAAATCAGCATAGATGCCATTCTTTTAACGATGTAGCAAGTACATCTGGTGTTATGGGAAATGTTCCCAGTTCCGGTTCTCATAATAAATGCACCCTAAAAATCCTTAAACTGATTTTAATATTAGAAATGTGTTAGTGTGTTATCTGTAAACCAGATTAAAGAGATGGGTTTTGAATCTAGATTTAAACTGCAAGAGTGTGTCTGCCTCTCGAACAATGTTAGGTAGGTTATTCCAGAGTTTGGGCCCTAAATAGGAAAATGATCTGCTGCTCGCAGTTGATTTTTATATTCTAGGCATTATCAAATTGCCTGAGTTTTGAGACTGTAGCGGACATGAAGGACTATAATGCAATAAGAGTCAGTTCAGATACTGAGGTGATCAAACATTCAGGGCATAATTGTATAAGTACAGTAATAAGCAAGATTTTTTTAAATCTATAAAATATTTAATAGGGAGGTGTTGACAGAACTGGGCTAATATGGTCATACTTCCTGGTTCTAGTAAGATCTCTAGCTGCTGCATATTGGACTAGCCCCCAACATTTCTCTTTTTGTGTTCGCTGGACATATTTTTGTATTGTAAAGTGAAGTAAAGTGAGTGAAGTGGCATTCAGCCAAGTATGGTGACCTATACTCGGAATTTGTGCTCGGCATTTAACCCATCCGAAGTGCACACACACAGAGCAGTGAACACACACACACACACACACTATGAACACACACCCGGAGCAGTGGTCAGCCATTCATGCTGCGGCGCCCAGGGAGCAGTTGGGGGTTCGGTGCCTTGCTCAAGGGAACCTAAGTCGTGGTATTGAAGGTGGAGAGAGAACTGTACATGCACTCCCCCCACCTACAATTCCTGCCGGCCCGAGACTCAAACTCACAACCTTTCAAATGCCAATCCAACTCTCTAACCATTACGCCACGACTTCCCCGTGTCCCGACTTCCCCGGAAATCTATTCCACTCTGTTAAAACAGAATATAATGACTGTTTGCCTCCAACCTTATTTTATCTGTGGCTTAAAAAAAAAAAATAAAAAAAATAAACACTTCCTGTTTTAAGTTCTCATTTTCATTCTAGCTCTAATGAGAAGGTTGAAAAAAAAGATACATATACACAGCCACACAGCCTTCTCACAATATATTGTTTTACACATCTATCGCTTTTACACATCTGTTCATGGGTCTCGGTACCAATTTCGGTACCAAAGGAAAACACTAACCCTAACACAAAAACGTGGAAAGACATTTAAACACAAATTAAAACAATTTACTATACTGTCATTTAATCCACACTGTGTACACATTAAGGGCTTTTGAATTTTACAGCCAAGAATAACAACTACGTTAGCTAAAAAATAAATAAATAAAAAAGCCCAGAACTGCTTTGCTTACTGATATGACAAACAATGATAACCATTTGTACATTCTCTAACACGCATATTTTAGGCTCACAAGCATTTGGTGAGTAAAATAGTAAATATCTGTCACGGTTGGTAACGGCTGTAATGAAATAAGCGCACACAAATAATTTTCTGAAGACAGTCGGTTTTCTTCAGAAATACAGTGATATAAAATCTCGCACCCCGCACAGACAATCTAGCCGCCCATCCAGTGTTGTCCCCACACTCTGCTGTGATGGGTCCTGTGATTGTCCAGGTCTTTAATCTTTAATTATAAAAAAAAGTGAAAGTGACTGGACATTTAGCCAAGTATGGTGACCCATACTCAGAATTCATGCTCTGCATTTAACCCATCCGTAGTGCACACACACAGAGCAGTGAACACACACACACACACTGTGAACTCACACCCAGAGCAGTGGACAACCATTTATGCTGCGGCACCCGGGGAGCAGTTGGAAGTTTGGTGCCTTGCTCAAGGGCACCTAAGTCATGGTATTGAGGGTGGAGAGAGCACCCTCACAATTCCTGCCGGCCCAAGACTCGAACTCACAACCTTTCAATTGCAAGTCAGACTCTCTAACCATTAGGCCACGACTTCCCAAATAATGTTATGATCGAGGCTCTGGACTCTGAGCATACCTTGTTTATCTATAACAAACTATAAAATATTTTCTATAAAAACGTTAATGTCCTGGCAGTGACAAATAGCTTGTTTTATATTAAATTTAATTACATTAACGTTATAAATTAAGATTTACAAGAAATATTTTAACTGCTACTATGTAAAAGGAATACTGCTGTAAAAAACATCTTATTTGCATAAAGTGTTTGAAAACCAAATGTTATTGATCTGTTGTTCATATATAGCAGTACTTTTAAATGAAAAAAAGTGCACAATACTTTTGAATGCATTATTATTTTTGTGCATAATAAGGATATTTGAAATACAACTTAATAATTTGACAAAGTGATATGGATATGTAACAGAGTAAAGACCAGCCTGGAAAAATTTTGGCTTGTGCATTTTCCTTAAAATAATCACACACCTTGGAACTTTCATCAACCAATCAGATTCAAACATTCAACATCCCCATGGTATTAGGGTAAAATACTACACTAATACCGTATGATGTGTTCCTGACAACTGTGTCTATCAGACTTAGTTGAGGACAGAATATGTATGTACTGAATATATGTTAATCATCAATCATGGACTGTTCCTACAGCCAAATTATATTAATAACAGACATTACAAACAATACTTAGTGAAATGTGGAGTGCAACATTCTGCTTTATTGCGGTGGCACAAAGTGATTTTGTGACATTTACTTTATCTCATGTATTATTAACTTACCCTTGCTGTCAATTTCATATATTAAACTCACAGCTGCTGTTTATTATATTCATGTTGACTTATTCAGAAAGAGCAAGCTTTTCCATGTGAGGCATTTAAAAATTGTGCAATATAATGCATTTGCTAAAACTAAGAATGATGGAGCTATTCAAATTTTGATTTGAGATCCGTGTTTCCTTTGACTTTGCCAGTGATAAACCACTGAAAACTCCCTAGGAACTGTTCACATTTTTAGCAAATGAAAAATTTAGTTTGTTGAGTTGTCTGATTGAAGGATGCTTTCATGTGATTGGCACTGGAGTGTCAGGGTTGCTATTCTACATCAGAACTGCTTTTTTTTCTTGTATCGCCAATACACTGTACTTATCTGGTCCTCTGAGATAATCAATCTTCACAGGTTCTCAAACTCACACAGACATTCACACTCAACATGCTGCCAAAACAAAGTGGATTAAAAGGCAAAAAACACTTTCCCCAGCAACATAGATTAAATCAACAAACTTGGGTTTCTTTTGTGTTAGCAAAGCTTCTTAAGTTATGTAATATGGCCATCACTTAACACTGGAATGGTAATAATAATCACTTTTCTGTCTGCAAAATTAATGTACAATCAAGACTGTCAGGGATATATTTCAACAATGCATACATGCATTATAAAATAATAAATAGTAAATAAAAAAATGTGCTATAGACTGTATATAAATTATATAGGGGAAATAATGTCATGTTTCATTCCTGACGGCCAGAATATTCCCCAGCTAGTTTGTGTAGTTGCTGCAATAGCAGAGTTCCTGGGAATTATTTTCAGGCACTGCTTACTATCACTGTGCCTGCTGCACCCATGGTACAGCAGCAAAGTTATTTTATTATGCCGGAATGAGAGTCTAGTTCCTAGCTATATCGGCCTAGAAAATTGCATTTTCATTTTCATTTTCTGTCTGTCATAGTGCACAATGTCACTACAGAAGAGATAAGATTAATATAGGAAAAATATAAAAACTCTTTGGTCATTTTTAAGTGAGATTCTAACAGTCTAATCACATTCAGTGATCTATGCTAAGCTACGCTAAAAGTGCTACCACCAAACCCAGAGATTGGCTAAATGGATTTGAAAATGGTAAAACTCAACAGTTTAACTCTAGGGGAGTTGGAAAATGAGCCTATTTTCAAAATAATAATAATAATAATAATAATAAAAAGTGGAGTGTTCCTTTTATTTATGTATTTTTCTTTCCTGTGGTATGAAACTTCTCATATGCCAGTGTTATTACTAATATAACTTCAAATGCCAACTGCCAAATATGTATATACTTCACCAACTCAAGATCCAGCAGAGTTTCATTGCCTCGCCAATGAGGTTTCATCCCAGGCTTCGGTGTTCGCTTTGCATCAGCAGCAGCTGGTTAAACTAACCTTGCTCACAGAGGAACTTGTCAGGTCCGTTCAGACATTACCCCCACAGATTACAGTGGCTAACCAGGCACCAGCTCCCACTGCACCTGTTCCTCCACTGCCGGTTGTGATAATCCAAGATTATCCCTACCCAAAAATGATGATGGCTCACCCTCCACTTGCAAGGGCTTTTTGTTGCAGTGGGAGCTTTATCTCAGCCAGAATGCTCTAGAACTTTGCACCGATGAGGGTCACTTCATTCTCATCTGCACCCTGCTTATGGGAAAAGTGCTGGAGTGGGCACCAGCACTGTGGTCAGGAGGTCAGCTCACGTCTATTACTTATGATGCATTTGTCACCCTATTCAGGGAAGTGTTTGAGCACCCAGCGGGATGAAAGGATCCAGGAGAAATGCTGCTCGCCCTGCGTCAAGGAAATTCCACTGCAGCGGATTACAACACTACTGCTCTCTCCTTCCGTATGCTTGCGGCTCAAACTGGCTGGGGAGATAATCCTACTATCAAACTATTGTATTGTGTGCGGAGCTGCAGGGAGAACTTGCTTGTCGTTATGACAGAAAGACCCTCAGTCAGATCATGGAGCTTGCCATCCGGCTCGATCATCTCATCCGGGGTTGCCGCACTCCAGTCAGGACCAGCCTGAGTTTCAACCCGGTGGGCACCTCAGAACCCGAGCCCATGCAGATTGGATGCACTCATCTCTCTGATGTTGAACGCAAGAGGAGAAGGCACACTCATTTATGCATTTACTGCAGTCAGGCTGGTCATTTGAGGGCTTCCTGCCCAGTGAAATCCACTTCTCATAACCCCGCTGGGGAGAGTTCATGTTTACTCTCTTCTAAATCTTTCACTGTGTATAGTTTGTTTATTATTAATGGGGAGATTGTAAAATCGAGGGCTTTTATCGACTCGGGAGCTGGTGGAAATTTTACTGACTCAACCTTAGCAAATTGAAGCTATTTTGAAACCTTTGTGACAGTGACGGCATTGGACGGTTGCCCCCTGGGGACAAGGGAGCAGTAGTACATCAAGCCACCTCTCACTCTCAGCATCGGCCAGTTTTACACTATTCACTTGCCAATTCATCCTATGATTCTGGGGTGTCCTTGGCTGGAGAGACATAACCTGCAAATTTCCTGGTCGGAGAGGAGGATTATCCAGTGGTCTTCGTCTTGTCTGAATGAATGCATGTCTCGTCCAGGGTCCTGAATCGAGTTCCAGCTCCTCCATGGATGTTAATCTGTAGGAAATCCTAGCTGTTTACCTTGATCTTGCCCAAGCATTCAGCGAGCGGGAAGCTTCACATTTACCTCCACATCGTGCTGGCGACTGTGCTATTGTGCTTCTGCTGGGAACCTGCCCCTGCGTGATCGAGTATATGCCCCCTTATGTCAGCCCAAGACCGAGGCCATGATTTTGTATATTGATAAACAGCTTGCTAAAGACTTATTACCCCTTCAACTTCTCCTGCTTCTGCCGGTTTTTTTGTTGTTAAAAAGAAGGCCATGAAAAGACTATCCGGGTCTCAATGAGATAACTGTCAAATACCGCTATCCGCTGCCTCTCGTCCTAGTTGCCCTTGAAATGCTCCGCACGGCTTGCTATTTCACCAGGCTCGATCTACGAAATGCACCTTATTCGAATTTGATCGCTCCGCGATCGTGTCCTCCAATGGGTTCATTGCACTACAAGTGCGGTCTATCCAGATATCACGGCCACCACTCAGCTAGTCTCTAATCACTTCTGGTGGACTGCCGAGACTCTCCTCAATCATGTGTTTCGGCTTTTTGGCCATCCTGAGGACATTGTAACTGACCGATGCCCTCAGTTTACTTCTCATGTGTGGTGGGAACTTTGCTCGAAGCTCAATATTAATGTTAGCCTCACCTCGGGATACCATCCTCAGGTCAATGGGCAGGTTGAGAGGTTGAATCAGGATCTAACTCGCTTCCTACGGACCTACTGCCATTAAAATCTGCGGGAGTGGAGTCGTTTCTTTGCACTTTACGTGTATCAATAAACTGCTGCAGATGGATTTAACTGACTCAGCCTTGTCATCACGATATGACACTTACAATTTAATAACATTTGTGAACATGTTATTATTTAGTTACACACATCTATTTACTCTTTTTTTTACTATTTACTCTTTTTTTGACTATCAAGTGTCAGTCACTCTCAATCTTAATTCAAAACATAAATGTATATATTTTTTAATAGATTATGTGCAGACAATTCATAAATCTCTTTCCACGTAAGCTATTAGTTGCTGCTCTGTGTGACGACAGACTCCTCTCCATCCTGAACTTCAGACTGATGCTACGTTTACACTGGTGCATTTATGTTTTTAAAAAATATAACTTTTGCCACAGTTAGGCTTTTTTTTTTTTTTTTTTTTTTTACGCTGCAGACAGAGTTGCATTCCAGTGTAAATGGATCAAAATGAAAACGATGGTGTGGCTGCCCACATTTGCTCTGCATATCCTCAATGACAGCATAAACAATAACATCATGCCCATTATTGTACCCATAGATATGTATTACTGATCTATAATAGAGAACTAGATTGCTCATGACGTCCTTAAAGTGATGATGCAGTGCGGCCATATTGGTATTCCCTAGTATTCTTATAGATTCTATTGAATTAATAGGAAGTTGTACAATTTCATTTATAAAACATCATCTAACAAGTCTGCGTTCTATCTTAAGTGTCCTTGTACCGTAGATTCTTACAAATCAAACCTCCTGAGCATGTAAATGGTTAGCATGGAAATTGGAATTTCCCCTGCGTAAAAGTTACATGTCCTATATATTTTATTGCAATGAATATCACATGGAATAACAATCTTACTGTGTTTACGTTTAGCATTAGCCAACACTTTTAAATTTGCCAAGATGTCAGGCACTCTGGCTCCCAGTAAACATTTGACTATAGTGGATGGTGTCTCTATATTCATGTTCTGTACAATAGAATCACCAATAACTAGAGCACTTTCATCAGGTTTCTCAGTGGGTGCAGCACTGAGTGGAGAGAACCTGTTTAATGTTTTGATCAGAACAGAAGAGCTGTGTTTTGACCCATGACTACGCTGCCTCACTGTCACCCAGTTGCCCTGCTGCAGGGGCTCTGTTGCCAGAACCGAACAATGTACAGGAATCCCTGAGCTAGACGCATCCAAAGCTGTATCTAGAGCCCTAACATTCTTACTGTCCTCAATTAAAGTTTGGATGCGTGTCTCTAATTCTGAAATCTTCTCTGCCAGCCTAACTATTTCCCCATCATTTATCACATGTGAATCCCTCATCTGTGACAGAGATAGATAAACTGTACATGTGGCAAGAGGTGCAAATAACAATAGCAGGAGAAGCCATTACTCACCATGCTTGATGAAATATTCTTACTGCGGTTGTTTGATGAACTTGTGAAAAACTGGAGCGAGAGAGAGGAGAGGAGAAAAGTAAAGAAAACAGCAATAGGTTCGAATGAAAATGCTAATGACAAGCTAACGAGTGCTAACGCTTTGCAGGTGTACTGCACTCACGGATATAAAATAAAAGTGAACAATCAAAATTAATCTGATAAGATTGATCGATAATTTCAGAAATATGGTGTGAATTAAGTTATGTCTAATGCCATAGTACCTGACATCTTGCCAAATTTAAAAGTGCTGGCTTCTGCATTGCATTGGGATCAGCATTTATAGACATTCATTCTGAACTTTATTGGGGTTATGCAACACATCTCAGGACCTACTCATTGTCGAAATCATACTCTAGATTTAATACTGTCACAAGGAATTGATGTTGATGGTCTTGAAATTACGCAGACAAGAGATGATATCTCAGATCATTATTTAGTTTTGTGCAAACTTCATATAGCTAAAACTGTAAATTCTACTTCTTGTTCCAATTATGGTAGAACCATCACTTTTACGACAAAAGACTGCTATGTAAGTAATCTTCCTGATGTATCTGAATTCCTTAGTATATCCAAAACCTCAGAACAGCTTGATGTAACAAACTACTGTCAGGATACACATTGAGAGACCAGGGAAGTGAATCCAAACACAGTGTTTATTTACAAGAATAACGTGCAAGATGAGTATTTAGGTGAATCTGTGGCAAAGTTGGTGGCGATCTCACGATGCATTGGAGGTAAGCCGGTGAGTATCCGCAGTGCAATACGTTGTATCGTAGTGGACAAAGGTCAGTAAGACTTGGTCTTTTTCAGACAGAGTCTGAGGATACACAGGAACTGGGAGACCAGACCAGGAATTATTTAGCGGCTCTGGAAGAAGATCAACAGAGACACAGAATTTAACAATCTTCAGATAAGTGTACTTCTTCTATGGCAGAATGTACATAAGAAATGACTGATGTCTTGGACTTTGCGCAAAAGTCAAGTCACCTTTATTTATATAGCGCTTTAAACAAAATACATTGCGTCAAAGCAACTGAACAACATTCATTAAAAAAAACAGTGTGTCAATAATGCAAAATGACAGTTAAAGGCAGTTCATCATTGAATTCAGTGATGTCGTCTCTGTTCAGTTTAAATAGTGTCTGTGCATTTATTTGCAATCAAGTCAACGATATCGCTGTAGATGAAGTGACTCCAACTAAGCAAGCCAGAGTCGACAGTAGCAAGGAACCGAAACTCCATCAGTGACAGAATGGAGAAAAAAACCTTGGGAGAAACCAGGCTCAGCTGGGGGGTGGGTGCAGTTCTCCTCTGACCTGATGAAACCAACAGTTCAATTCCAGGCTGCAGCAAAGTCAGATTGTACAGAAAAATCACCTGTTTCCTGTGGTCTTGTCCTGGTGGTCATCTGAGACAAGGTCTTTTACAGGGGATCTGTATCTGGGGCTGTAGATGTCCTGGTCTCCGCTGTCTTTCAGGGCAGTAGAGGTCCTTTCTAGGTGCCGATCCACCATCTGGTCTGGATACGTACTGGATCCGTGTGACTGCAGTGACCCTCTGATCTGGATACAGACTGGATCTGGTGGCTACGGTGACCTCGGAATAAGAAGGAAACAGACTAATATTAGCATAGATGCCATTCTTCTAATGATGTAGCAAGTATATTGGGTGTTATGGGAAGTGTTCCCGGTTCCAGTTTACCTAATTAATGCAGCCTTACAATTATTTAATGGATTTGGATATTAAAAGCATATTAGTGTGTTATGTGTAAGCCAGGTTAAAAAGATGGGTCTTTAATCTATAGATTTAAACTGCAAGAGTGTATCTGCCTCCCGAACAATAGTCATCCTCTTTGTGCTTTCCATTTCCCCTTGTGATTTTACCAAAGTCATTGAGGGTGCCCTTGCCCCATTACGGGAATCGGGCATCAGGATCCTCAACTCCCTCAGCAACTGGCTTATCATGGCTCACTCGCTAGGACAGTTGTGCAATCACAGGGACCTGGTGCTCCAGCATGTCAGCCAATTGAACTCAGCTGACATGACAGCACGTCTCACCGGTGAATGTGCCAATGATTACTGAACTGCCTGAGTTCCTTCAGAGGCAGGAAGGTGGTACCACTGAAGGAATTTCAAATGCTCCTGGGGCATATGGCATATTCAGCTGAGGTTACATCACTCAGATTGCTTCATATGAGACCACTTCAGTTCCTGGTTACACAGGCGAGTCTTGAGATGGGCATGGCACCGGGGCATGCATCACATGTCTATCACGCAGATGTGCCATTGTTCTTTCAGCTCCTGGTCAGATCGAGTCAGATGCGGCTCAAGTCACTGAACCACCATCCACATTGGATCCATTGTTTTCGCAAGTATGCATTTCCCCCAGTGAGCCTTCTCACCAAGACACTATTCAAGGTCAGGGAGGATGAGGAATAGGTCCTACTGGTCTCACGAGTTTTCAGTACTAATGCTCTTCGGGACAGCACCTCCCTGGCACATCCCACTGTTCAAAAAAAAAAAAAATCCATGGATGGAAAAGCAGCATGGACATACTCACCATTGGCCCCTCTTGGTACCAAGGTCAGTGAATTTGCTCTTGAGCATTGGGAAGGTTACGACTTCCGTGTCTACATATGTTTGACATTGCTTGCTGGCATTTGAAGTACCAATGTTTGTGATGGCATTCTGTGGTTGTGGTGTTTTCCATAGGACCCTTAATGTCATTGCAACATAACTTGTAGTGACCGAGAGATCAGAACAGTCAGAATCAATTTTCATATGCCTTTTCTTTTAAATTCAGAGGTAATTCATTGGGGATCCCAAGTAAGACCCCTAATGTCATCATGACATAACATCTCCATTCCCTCCATCAAGGAATAAAGGTTACATACGTAACCTAGACATTATAAACCTGGGTCTCCTAGTCGATATTGTGACATTTATATGATAAATTGCTTACTTATATTGAACTATTTGACATTTTGACCTGTTCTAATTCAGTGATAGATGAGAAGTGATTCTACTTGATACTTTCAAACTATAAATAGCTATAAATATGTCTGTCTCTAGGAATGTGACACATAAAGAAACAAAATGGCAATGCTACCATTTTCTTTGAAGGTGTTTGATTGATAAAAAAGTAAACATTTTGGTGGATAAATGATGCTCATGCAATGCCAGCATTAGTTCTGCACTGTGTTTTTTTTTGCTGTCATGCAAGATCGCATGCTGTCATAGAGATCGCAGACAATTTTATTTTTTTTTCTCTCTAGGGAGTACCATATGAGAAGAATTACGGGACACAGTGTAGTTAGTCAGAGTGGTTTAATGTTGCTGTTTTTAATTGTTTATACAGTGTGCAGACTAGAATGTCTACACTGAGGACGCAGTTTGGAAATATCCTTAAAGGAAATCCAAGTGGAACAGATGGCATCTAGGCAAAAGTGGATATTCTAAGTCTTGCAATTCCTGAAGCCACTTGTTTTACACAAACAAAGTGAAACTAATTTGGAAGTGGAAAAATGAAGAAAAGAAAAAAAAAATAAAGAGGCAAAAAGAATTGGTTGGAGAGATAGATGAGGATTCTGAAAGTGTAGTCTCCAAGCTTTCCATCTGATCTGATAATATTTGGAGAAGTTGTGGCCATTTGAAGGTATGCACTCAAAAAAGCTCAAAAGGGAGAAAATGGCCTCCAAAGATCATGCAGTTCTTCAGAGGCTTCTTTGTGATCTCAACTAACAGATTCTACAAAAAAACTAAAATCACCAATTTAAAAAAAAAAAAAAAAAAAAAAAAAAAAAAAACAGCTTCTTTCTTATTTTGCTCGAAAGTTGTGCTGCCGACTTGTGTCACTGGTTTTTGTGATGGGTCACAATTGCTGTGTCTCCAGATTTACAGGAGAGTCCCCAGCAGTTCCCTTTTTCAGATGCAGCTTGTGGAAATGATTTGCCTTCCTCCGAAGCTCCTGCCTCTACAGCACTTGTCCCTCCACGACATTGTTCAGCACAACCATTTTGTTATGTGATGTACAGATCTAGGACAAATGACAACAACATTGAACTACAAAAAAATTGCTATACTCAAGATTTCAAAGAGGAAAAAGAAGAGTATTATTTTGGGAAACAGGTCACAGAGGAGCTTGACCGGATCAAAAACCCACTCTCAGTATTGTGAATGAAGCAATCTATGTCTCAGATTTATGATGCCCAAGAAAGTGAATTGTCACCACATCCCGTGCGAAGATACTGGGTGTCGTCGGCTACATGATCTTTAGTTTAATGTTAATCATTATTATTTTTATTATTTATTTTGAACTAAAGTTTGAGGGCTATTCGATGAAGGGGTAATCTAAGGTAGTCGTTAAGGCAGTCATGTTGCTATTTTGCAGCAACGGTTGGAATTCTTCCTCCTCCCATGTTAATAAATTGCAGGGTTCTCTGAATTCCCCATTCCCCTTTATGGAGCTGATGGTTCTCATCCTCCCAGTCAGTGAACCTAGGTGGAAGGTAGGCTTCTGATTGTTTTCGACGCAATAAATTGTCGAGGCACAGTGCTGCCAGAGTCACCGCTACTGCTTTGGCTGGTTCAAGGCATATGATGGTACGGAACACCCTGAGACGGTTGGCAAGAATCCTGAATGCATTTTCTACAACTCGTCGTGCATGTGATAATGGAAAATCTTGATTTGTAATTGTAGTACATGCTACCACTGTTGGCTGGGGACTGCATGAATATGTACTTTCCATCAATTGGTCCAATGCAATGTGGAAATTGCCACTTCAATTCAAATTCATGAGCTTTTTTTCTCCATTCTTCCTCAGAAACTGATATCTGAAAACATTAGAGCATGTTTTTATTTGAGATACCATTTAGAAATCACATAAGCAAGCTGGCTTTGGCAAAGCTAGGATGACAAAAATGTAACCTAAAATGTAATGATGACAGAATTCCCATATTCTTCAATTCCGTGTATTGATGTTCACAATTGTGTCACAATAAACACACTTAAGGTTTTGTATTGAACATTTTAATAAGTGCCTGTTTTATCATAACGTTTTAATGATAACAGTTGATAAAGAATTTGTCTTCATACTCAAAAACTTTTTTTTTTTAAGCTGTTAACAGAAAGTAGGTCATCACATTTTATTCACCAGCATGGAGAGTGTCAGTAGACTGAATTGAAGGGGAAAAATCTATTCTCGATTATTTTGCCCCTTTACACATTATTTCAAGGAAGAATGCATTACTGTGGATATAATTGTTATACAACTATCTTTTGTGCTCAGCTGTAAGGGCCTCTGCTTGTTAGTGTAAAATTATCCATGCAGCACATATTGAGTGAAAATGTTCCTTTTAAAAAATAATCTCTATATACAAGTGCAATTCACTCAAGAGCACAATAGTGTCAAATAAAGGGTTTTGGGTTTCACAAAAAACACAATTATTCTACCAAATGGCTTTATCCAAACTTAAATTACAGCAAAAGTGAAAGCAGAGCAAAGCAAAAACATTTTTCCATCCTGCTAGGAAATATAGTTTCTGTCACATAAACATTTATGGATGCTGTTACTACAGTATTCTATGTATTTAACATGGTTGGACAGGAACTATCAGCTTAATAAAATGTGTTATAGTGGCTCTAGTCTTAATGAAACAAGTCATTCCCTGTTCTGTTTGACTTGGGGGAAGAAATACAGTAGCCTATCCATCATGATTTTGTTTGGCATGTCTACAGCTATGCTCCTCCAGTCACTTACAGTTTACCATGCAACCACAGGGTTGCAGATATCTTTGAGCACCAAACTGCTGCATGGCACACACCTCCAAGACATCTGAGATAGCCTTGTTGAGGCTAGGGTTAGGAGAACAGGGTTAGCCACTGACCACTGGGTTGGCAACAATATGGTCTAGTCAGCTCCTGCCAGAGGTTATCTAAATCCCAGTCTGTGGCCTCTGGATTATCAGCAAGCCAGTGCAGCAAGTTACGTGCACTCATTATGTAATTCAAACATCCTTTTCTGCTGGTGCAGGGATCATTGTGTCATGTGAATTGCCGTGGTGTGGGGCGAGTCTCCATGCAGGGCATCAGTTGGTGGAGAAAGCAGAAACAGTGGGAATTCCAGGAGCCTAAGGTGGTGTAACCAGAAATAATTTAAATTGAGATTTTCAGGTTGAAGCATCATCTTCAGGCTTGGGCAATAAGGGCAATGCATTGTTAGCATGAAAGAGTTAATGTTAGGAAGTCATTTCACCTACAACTCACCCTGTAGCACATTTGTTCGCCTTCTGAATGTGAAAGGAGAGCTAACAGATTGATGCCAGTTGGGTTTCTTCCCACTGCCACTGCATATGTGGGTTTGTGTTGGTTAGCCCACAGGAGACGCTCAGCCATCAGATGAGTTATAGGGAATCTGGGGTGTTAAATATTATACCTTTAGTTCTTCCTGACTGCCATTTTGAAAGATGTCAGCTGGAGGTTTTTTTTTTTTTTTTTTTTTTTTTTTTTTTTTTTTTTTTTTTTTATTCCAAACCTAAATGTTTTAATGCTTTAGTGCTAAGTCTTACAAAAAAAAAAAAAAATAAATAAAAAAAAGTGATTCATGAAACTGATGTGGTAAGAAACAATTGTATGACTAGAACAAATAGCAGGATATCACTGATTTAATGAGCATTAGAAAATATTATTTTACTGTTCTACTTGAAAGATGCTTTGAATGATCTTAGCAGTTTGTCATCTTCCAAAAAAAAAAAAAAACTACTCCAAAGGTATACTAGCAATTTTGAATGGACAAAATTATTCAGATAGAAAGTGCTTCTAATTTACTTTTTTTTTTTTTAATTTATTTTATTTTATTTTTTTATGTGTGGTGCTTCCAAAAACAATTGTTTACAGCAGTGGTTTTCAACATTTTGACTCCTACACAATATTTGATGGCCTCCCATGCTAGTCATTTTTTTTTTATATATATATAAAATGGGAGTATTGAAATAGTAAATATCCCTGCATATGGCCCCCTTTGGAAGTTTGCCGAGGCTTCCTAATTGGGACCACTAGTTTAAAGCACCTTTATACTGATGAGGACAAATTGAATAAGATTTTATGCATGCTTTTAATATGAACCTCTGCAACCAAAGTGCATTTATTAGCTCATACGAGAAAAACTCATCAGCAGGTATCAGGCACTTCTTAAAGATATTGACCCAACAAACCCAGCCTAATGAATTCACCGCTGTTGGAAATGAAGCCCCTACAGAGTCTTTATAGCTTGCCGTAGAGATCCCAGCAGGAGTACTGAGTCTGTGTTTATGTAAGCATGTTTGCTTCAGTGCAGCCTTATACATGTCAGGTAACATCATCTTCACTTGCCTGCCCCCAACCGGTGGTGTATTTGCAAGGTCAGTAAGCAAATTAGAATAGCAAATTTAGGGATTGGTTTCTTTTATCTGGTATTTAAAAATTTATCAAGGTCAGTAAAGTCCAGAATGAGAAATCACCCCTACCTGAAGAAGAGTCTGGCTGCAGACGTGCACTTGCACTCTCAGACTTGCATTCTCAGACTTGCACTCTTAAACACTCCGCTTGCAGTCTTTATTTATTTTTTTGTTTTGTTATATTCATTGATAACTTTTTGTTTGAATATCTCAACATTTTACAACAGTAGTCAGGTGGTGAAGACAAGAAAAAAGAAACTAAATTACAATGTCACTTGCAATCGCCATTTGTGACGTCACTTGCAATCAACACAAATCGTGCATGTTGCCATTGGAGACAAGTTTATTTAAATGATTAAAACTAATTAAGTAGGCATCCTACAATAATTTACAGGGTCCTGCAAGAAAAAGACAAGACCGGCAAATCTGCGGCCACAGAACAGCAGAATATAAATGCACTGCACAAAGTCTTTCGTTAAGCGCTTAATATGGCATAATGTATTAAGATACATTAAGTTCAATTAAAAGACTTTGCACAAGCGTTCATATTCTGGTGTCTTTTTCTTGCAGGACCCTGTACGTTAAAGTACTAAATTAGGTTTAATCACTTAATCACCACCAAAGCGTCTTGTCTTCATTGGCAACACGCACAATTTGTGTCGATTGCAAGTGTCACAGGTAGCGGAGAGTGCAAGTAGCGATTGCAAGTGACATTTTAATTAAGTTTATTTTTTCTTGTCTTCGCCACCTGGCTACTGTTATAAAATGTTAGGAAATTCAAACAAAAAGTAATAAAAAATTAAACTAAATAAAAAATAAAGACTGCAAGTGATGTCATTAGCGGAAGTGCAAGTGCCTTAGCATGCAAGTCTTAGAATGCAAGTCTGAGAGTCCAAGTGCAAGTCTGCAGCCAGACCCTCTTGCCTACCTGGCCTTTCTATCACCGAGCTTGTTCTTAGTCTCAGGCAAGTGTCTAACTTCTTTGACTTTTCCTGAACCCTAAGGAAGATGGTTAGGAACTACACACATGGAATCAATACTAGTATTATTTTTGCTGGCGATCACTCAAACTCAAATTTGTGCTTTTACTGTGTCAGCTGAATTTCTTCTTATGATTAAAATGAATTGATTATTACAGTGAATTTAACTTCAGCTGGGCCCCAGAGATCCATGGCTAAATGACAGTATAATTAAGGAGATGTAAAAGGTTTAATTAAGACATAACAGAATGTAATTTAGTTTAAATTAACCACACTTGACTGAATAGAAATAATTTTAACATAGAGGAAAATGCTTTTTCAACTTAGTTTGAGTTTCTTTAAGGTAGATCTTTGGACCTTAGAGTTGAAGTAAAACATTTAGCATTTATTGCTATAATTGTATCATTAAATTTCAGCTTTAGTTCTAGTTTACATAATTTAATTTGTCTTTTAATGTCCAATTGTATTGTGTCAACATGGAAAAACTATGTATTTTTTTTTTTTTTTTTTGTTGAAAATTATAAGGCTGGGAAAGTTAACATGTTATTATTCGGTGGACCGATTATACTGAAGCACCAACTAGTGTTCGCATATCACCGCAGCACATCGAACCTCAAGCATCACCTCAATTCAAAACATATAGCAGCTATCGTGGACTTTACACTTTGTTGAACTATGTATTATTTTGTTGGTGCAACTGGCAGTTTATGTTGAACTCTTTATTGTTTTGGCCAAGGTTATTGAGAGTTGGACTTAGTATGTTATGGCCTCTGAAGCAACAGAGAGATGTTTTCTAATAGTCAGGGTTTCCAGTGTTCTGAATGTAATTGACAGTATTGTGTATTACTTAAAAAACACTTTACAGAAGGTTCCAGCACCTATAAGCTACCTGAATTTCTGAAATGTACTATTTCTAAATTGTTTCTAAATATGCTATTGCTACACTTAATGTCAAAAAATTGCACTGGTCTGCTAGACTTTTGTTGCTTAAGCTTATGTAGTCAGTCATTATTCAATGGTATTCTATAAATCCATGTGAAAAAAAAAAAATACTTCTCACTGTTCTCAGGTCAAATATTTATATGCGATTAAAATGAGATTAATTTCGATTAATTAATTACAAAGCCTCTAATTAATTCGATTTTTTTTTTTTTTTTTTTAATCAAGTCCCGGCCCTAATATATATATAGGTACACTGTTGATCAATTAGCAAGCAGAGCTATTTTTGTGGCCTCGCCAATATAGTTTTTTAGAGATTTTCAAAGCAAAAAAAAAAAAAACAACAAAAAAAAAACTTTCAACAGAATTATACATCATTTTTAACTTCTGGTTCAGTGCACTCGGGTGCTCAAATCACGGCAAATCAAAATGCAGAATCGCCCAGCATCTGACCATTGTGAGATTTACTGTACAAATAAGAAAAAAAAAAAAAAAAAAAAAAAAAAAAAAAAACACTAGTTTGTGGTATCATCTTTTGCTCAAAATTTACCAACAGGTTACAAGCTTTTAATCCTCTTTTAGGAAACGTAAGTGAGAATGGCACAAATTTCATCTTTCCTTTAGCATCTTTAGCATCTGCAGACACTGCAAAGTTCTCCCCTGAACAGCTAACCCTGGAAATGGTTTTACCCTTTGGGGGAGATTGACTTACACACCTTAGCATGACCATTTTCTCAGAGAAAGGTTTCACTGTTCTTTGTTACAGTACAAATCTTGTTGGGCATTTCAGTGCATGATAAACAGTTTTGTAGAATCTTTCAGCTTCATTCCATTTTTATAAAGCACGACTACATTCATGATATTCAGTTTTGTTCATTATATCATATCAAAAGTTTAATTATATTATTTAATTCAACAGTGTTTAACTGGTTGACTCACACTGTTTCTCTACAAAGACAAATGCACTTATTTTCACACTAACTCTTTTCCACCAACTTCTAATTCGTGAATGTTTTTCATTATTATTATTATTATTATTATTATTATTATTATTATTATTATTATTATTATTATTATTATATTATATAAGCCTGTCAGGATCATGCATTAATGGATACAAAGGAAGAAAAATAAAATGTGCCATGACAGCAAGCCAATTCAATTCAAAATTGTGGATTATAATAAATGCATCCATTTTCTAAGAATGAATGCCTACCGATAACACCATTAAATGCACTGTATGTGTTATCAGTTTAAAAACTCACAACACTAGTGCCTGATTTAACTGTATTGGAGGTGGTTTGAAAATAAGATGCAGGCTTTTGTAAAAAAAAAAAAATATATATATATATATATATAATTATTTGTATTATTTTCCATTTGCGTATTGAAATCATGTGGGTTATGTTTTATGAGCATTCAAATCATTCCAGACAGTTGTTTGGGTAGTTTTCATGCATAATGTCAGGTTGTCTGAAATGAATCAAACAACAATGAGAAGGAATCAAACAATATCTGGTTGCAAATAAAACAAAAAAAAAAAAAAAGAAAAAGAAAAAAAAAAGTACATATTTTGCAATATTTGTACATGATAATTTACTCTCACTGATATTTATGCAACCAGGTGACATTCTAAATGCTTTAATTGATTCTGACAGCACAAACCATGCCAATGTAGCCCACGTGCCTAATTTCAAAGGTCGGTAGATCAGATCAGTGCTGTTCAATGCTGTGTCAAACACCCACATGAGTAAGATACGGCTTCCTCATTGGATTTAACACCTGTTTTTGGATATGTGAAGGAAGCCACAACCATTTTTTAACACTCGTCAAACATTTAAAGGGGTGTGTCATTGTTTTTGTATTTTTTTCTAGTCTTGATTATGTTTATGGGGTGCAGTCTAAGATGTTAATGCTTTGTTTTAGTTTTTTTTAAACACATTATTTGTCAAATTTTTTACCTTTTTTTTCGCACTGCTCTGTCCCTTTTTTGAGAAAGAGGTTGATAATTTCCTTATTTCCTCCCTCAGAAATAGGTGATGGGCTCTGATTGGTTAGCTAGTCCAGTTTGTTCTGATTGGCTTTACCGTCTCTAACATTGGCCTAAACGTCCCGCCCTTCACCTCAGCGCATGTGCACCGGTTGTGTTTTACACAACAGCGTCGTTAATATCACTTATCAGTTTGAGCCTGATTGAGAAGCAGAGGACATTATTGAAGATTTTCATGTAGAACCTTCGCAAGCATGGATTTTAATTGTAGTTTTTTTTTTTTTTTGTCTCATACTTTTAGATACCCTGTTATTTGAAAATGTTAGCTTTAATGTTAGCTTTTATGTTAGCTTTTAATATACGGTTTTATCCTGATTAAATCCTTAATACAGTATGGCAACTGCAGGCACGTCCATGTTTAATGCTTCTCAGAGAGAGAGAGAGAGATAAGCAGAGCATGTGCAGAGCAAAGGGGCATGTGGAAAAGTATTAAGAACCGCTGCTTTAGAACTTTGATTTTGAAACTTGTGAATCCAAATCATTAGAAGACAGCATGGCCTTGTACCCTTTGATGCCTTTTGCTGAGGTCAGGGTCAATTGATATCAAGAAGCCAGGAAGTAACTTGTTTCAGCTTCGTAACTTTTCAGTTTATGCTCAAACAGAAACATTACACACTAACTAACGTTAAAAAAAGTGAAATCGCAATGAACCACCCCTTTAAAACACTACTAGGGTTCCCATTATAGATCAGGAAGTGGCAGTGAATATGCTTTGTAATAAGTTCTCCTAGTACTTTTTGAGTGAACTTCATTACTATAATAGTCTAGATGGAAATAGGGGTCCACGCGCACCCCCCGGCTTTTTTTATGCCACCTGATTTTTTAAAATCCTTAAAGTGCCAGGTGCCAAGCTGAAATAATGTCCCAAAGGGTTCTCTTTTAACCCTTTGCTGCATCCGACAGGAACCCGAACAATGTAAAAGTGATATAGAAAGTGGCATAACATTAGAAGTAAACAACATACAGAGACAAATGAACACATTTTCCCATACAATTCTGACCCCAGGAATTTAATGGAATGGTTATTTGTGACATTTGACAACATATTGACCTTATTTCTGGACAAAAATAGCAAAAAATGGCCAAAGATGCGCATAGGGTGATTTTTTTTTTCCCCACAACATATTATTTCTTTATCATTCACGTGTCTATTTTCAGATTAAATTGGGTACCAAGCTGAAATAATCTCCAAAATGCTTGATTTTTAACCTTTTGCACCAAACCCGAAAAATCTAAATATGATTTAAAGTGGCATAACTTTTGATGTAAACAACTCACAGAGACAAATGGACACATTGTTCAATACAATTCTGACCCCAGGAATTGTTATTTGTCATGTTTTATAACATCTTGACCATCTGTGATTAAAAAGAGCAAGATGCTCTGGAAGAAGCACATCCATCTTCAAAGCATCTAGCTCCTGTGCTGTCGGGGGCCATGGTAGCTCCTTTGACTCTTTGAATGCCTTTATAATGTGAGAATGGAGGGTCAGTGCTGCTTCTTGAAATTGGTCAGCTGTTCAATGTTTGTATGCACATCCAACTGCTTCATCTACAGTAATGCTGAGCTGTATATGAGGTTAAACTTAATACACTCATGTTGTTGCACCTTGGAGAATGTGAGATCATGAGAGATGTCTTTGTCTCCCTGTAACCGTCTTGCCAATTTCTCACTGCGGTATTCAGGATTAGGAAAACCTTGATTTTCCAATGTCTTCATGTACAAGTTGCATATGGATCTTAGCTGGACAACCTCTTTGCATTCAATCACATTCCTAAGAATGTAATCCTTTACCACACAATATGACTTGTTATGTGCTGCTATCTTCTGGGCACCTTGCGATAAAGAGCCTCTTTCTTTAATTCCTGTGCCCTATGTTCAATAACTTTCCAGCCTGGTTCCTTGTGTTTCCAACTCTGAAACTTTGTAAGCTCTTCAGTCTTGCCCTTGAACTTGGAGTTTGCTTTGTCACAGAAAACACTGATTGGGAAACAAGAAGGAACATCTTCTTGGAGCTCCTTCAGATTGAACTAACAGTGATTTGACATGGTGCAGAGAGTCCCTTTTCAATGATAATGATTCACCAGATACAGAAGCCTTTGACACTTGTAAACAATCTACACTCACCTAAAGGATTATTAGGTACACGTGTTCAATTTCTCATTAATGCAATTATCTAATCAACCAATCACAAGGCAGTTGCTTCAATGTATTTATGGGTGTGGTCCTGGTCAAGACAATCTCCTGAACTCCAAACTGAACGTCAGAATGGAAAAGAAAGGTGATTTAAGCAATTTTGAGCGTGGCATGGTTGTTGGTGCCAGACAGGCTGGTCTGAGTATTTCACAATCTGCTCAGTTACTGGGATTTTCACGGGGAACCATTTCTAGGGTTTACAAAGAATGGTGTGAAAAGGGAAAAACATCCAGTATGTGGCAGTCCTGTGGGCGAAAATGCCTTGTTGATGCTAGAGGTCAGAGGAGAATGGGTCGACTGATTCAAGCTGATAGAAGAGCAACTTTGACTGAAATAACCACTCGTTACAACTGAGGTATGCAGCAAAGCATTTGTGAAGCCACAGCATGCACAACCTTGAGGTGGATGGGCTACAACAGCAGAAGACCCCACCGGGTACTACTCATCTCCACTACAAATAGGAAAAAGAGGCTACAATTTGCACGAGATCACCAAAATTGGGCAGTTGAAGACTGGAAAAATGTTGCCTGGTCTGATGAGTCTCGATTTCTGTTGAGAAATTCACATTGTAGAGTCAGAATTTGGCGTAAACAGAATGAGAACATGGATCCATCATACCTTGTTACCACTGTGCAGGCTGGTGGTGGTGGTGTAAAAGTGTGGGGGATGTTTTCTTGGCACTTAAGGTCCCTTAGTGCTAATTGGGCATCGTTTAAATGCCACGGCCTACCTGAGCATTGTTTCTGACCACGTCCATCCCTTTATGACCACCATGTACCCATCCTCCTATGGCTACTTCCAGCAGGATAATGCACCATGTCACAAAGCTCGAATCATTTCAAATTGGTTTCTTGAACATGACAATGAGTTCACTGTACTAAAATGGCCTCACAGTCACCAGATCTCAACCCAACAAGGCATCTTTGGTATGTGGTGGAACGGGAGCTTTGTTCCCTGGATGTGCATCCCACAAATCTCCATCAACTGCAATATGCTATCCTATCAATATGGGCCAACATCTCTAAAGAATGCTTTCAGCACCTTGTTGAATCAATGCCACGTATAATTAAGGCAGTTCTGAATGCAAAAAGGGGGTCAAACACAGTGTTAATATCGTGTTCCTAATAATCCTTTAGGTGAGTGTATTTTCCCTGTAAAGCTTTTATAGCAATATTGGTGATAGCCAATTGTATCCAAAGACAAGTTCTCAAATTTCAATGGAACCTGTTCACAAATATCCCTCATGTGGTATGGCGAACTGATGTCTTTACAGAGTCTCATATCTCATATACTGTGTAGATATGATAGCTTCTCGCTTGCCCTCCCCACTTGCATGTGATGAGTGTTGTAAAATTACCATACTAAGAAACAGTTGAGGCATGTAAAATACGTGTTAGGGAACAAATCCTCTTTGGAGGCACTTCAGCTGTGTTACAATGTTTAATTTTCCCCTTGGTAAGTATGTATGAAGTATTGAGCCTGGAAAAAAAAAAAAAAAAAAAAACCTTTAGCTAGTAGATACCAACTAAGCTACCAACACTGCTAGTCAAGAATACAGATTTGATTTCCGAAAGCCTGTGATTTATAATAAAAACTGTTGAAAAATCACTTTAAGTTATGATTACAAAGGTAGTCCTTAATTATAGTTTCAAATACTTACTGAAATTTATCCGAAAGAGAGAGCAGTGGGAGATGGCGATCTGCAGGTATGAACAGACGACCAACAACTGCCAACTGCAAAGCCCCAAAAATCTAAAACTTGCAGTTTATGCTCAGTCAACTTTTTGGACCTTTTTGGATTTTTTTCTGTAGTTTTTTATTTATTTATTTATTTATTTATTTATTTATTTTATTTATTGATTTAAGCTAATTTGCTTTGTTTTGTTAACTTCAAAAGTAAAAGTATTTTAAATATCTTCAGGTTCAGGATAGGTGAAGTAAAAGGTTCAAATAAACCCTATTTCAGGCTGTTAAGTATAATAAAAACACTGTCAAAAATGAACTTTTTTTGCCCTTTTTGATCACAGATGGTCAAGATGTTATAAAACATGACAAATAACAATTTCTGGGGTCGGAATTGTATTGAAAAATGTGTCCATTTGTCTCTGTGAGTTGTTTACATCAAAAGTTATGCCACTTTAAATCATATTTAGATTTTTCAGGGTTTGGTGCAAAGGGTTAAAAAATAAGCATTTTGGACATTATTTCAGCTTGGTACCCAATTTAATCTTAAAATAGACACTTAAATGATAAAGAAACAATATGTGGTGAAAAAAAAAAAAAAAAAATCACCCTATGCACTTGAGAAAACGAAAAAAATAGTTGATCCTCTACACATCTTTGGCCATTTTTTGCTATTTTTGTCCAGAAATAAGGTCAATATGTTGTCAAATGTCACAAATAACCATTCCATTAAATTCCTGGGGTCAGAATTGTATGGGAAAATGTGTTCATTTGTCTCTGTATGTTGTTTACTTCTAATGTTATGCCACTTTCTGTATCACTTTTAGATTTTTCGGGTTCCTGTCGGGTGCAGCAAAGGGTTAAAAAAGAACCCTTTGGGACATTATTTCAGCTTGGCACCTGGCATATTATGAAAATAGACACTTTAAGGATTTAAAAAAAATCAGGTGGCATAAAAAAAGCCGGGGGGTGCGCGTGGACCCCTATTTCCATCTAGACTAATAAAGACAACAGCTTTCACAGCAAAACCTTCCCCATCATTTTTGTTATTCAAAATTGATTAAACACCTAGATGGTAACAATTTTTATTTTAACATTTACAATTACATTTACATTTAATCATTTAGCAGACGCTTTTATCCAAAGATACTTACAAATGAGAACAATAGAAGCAGTTTTTTTTTATTAAATGAAAAAGACAAGAAAATGAAAAAGTTCTGGTGTTAGTAGGTTAAGTGCAGGCGAAAAAGATGAGTCTTTAGATGTTTCTTGAAAATGAGTAAAGACTCTGTACGAATTGAGATTGGGAGGTCATTCCACCAGCTGGGCACAGTCCAGGAAAAGGTCCGTGAGAGTGATTTTGAATTTCTTTGGGATGGCACCACAAGGCATTGTTCACTTGCAAAGCGCAAACTGCCGTAAGGCACATAAGATTTAACCAGTGAGTTTAGGTAAGTTGGTGCCTTGTAGGCAAGCATCAGTACCTTGAATTTGATGCGAGCGGCTACTGGTAGCCAGTGTAACCTGATGAGGAGAGGAGTAACATGAGCTATTTTTGGCTCATTGAGGACAACCCTCGCTGCTGCATTCTGGATCATTTGCAGAGGCTTGACAGTACATGCAGGAAAGCACGCCAGGAGAGCATTACAATAGTCCAGTCTGGAGAGAACAAGAGCTTGGACAAGAAGTCGTGTGGCTTGCTCTGACAGGAAGGGTCTAATCTTCCTAATGTTGTATAAGGCAAACCTGCAGGACCGATTTTAAGAACCAATTCTCAAGTAGTTGCTTATTACCATGCATATTACTAGCATATTGGCTGTTTATTGGTACTTACAAAGCACATATTAATGCCTTATTCTGTATGAGATCCCTTAATCCCACACCATACCTAAACTTAACAACTATTTTACTAACTATACTGGAAGCAGCAAATTAGGGGTTTATTGATACAAAAGTTGTAGTTAATAGTTAGATAACAGTGATTGGCCCCTAAACTAAAGTGTGACCAAAACAGGTTTTGAATTCTAGTTTTAAGGAAATCAAAGTACTGACCATCATTTAAGGATGTTGTTGAAATGATGAAAACACATCATAGCTCTAAAACGTTGTACAAAACAGATTTAAAAATCAATCAGAGGACATTAAAAGCAGTGTTATATACATATCAGCTTAATGATATTGCAGCTGCTTTATGTCATCATTTCCAGCTTCAGAAGTAAAAGTGGCAATGTGTTAATATGGCAGCTGATGAGAGATGTCAATTCTGTTAACTTTTAGATAACATATCTCAAAATGGTCGCTGCATGATGCAACAATGACTGAACCCACGTATTAGCTGATAAAAAACATTGCATTAACTATTGTTTATAGTATGTTGGCTTGGATAAAGAAGACAGGAGTTTTGTAAATTGATCACATGTGCTCAGATAGTCTTTCCCTCTTCTTTTTTAATAAGAGGGGTTTCTTTACAGTGATACCCAGATGGAGCTACTAAAGGGATAAAAGTCTGTGGTCAGTGGAGCAGATGCTGTGTTAATTAGCAATCTGAAATGCTGAGTACCTGTACTTTAGAGCTCAGGTTAACTATTGCCTCAGTTAACAGCTGTGGAGAAATACATGTATGACATGTTTACCAACACTGCCTCTAATTGAGATGTAGAAAACATATATTGATAAAAAAAGTTTATCCTGTTATTTTTTATTTATTTTATTTTTTTGACATGCATGTGTGATTTAAGTATGACAATCACCTTGAGTAATGATTATAGAAAAAATAATAATAATAATAATAAAATAAAATTATTTTTTTGGTTTTGAATGTTGCCTAATTCCGGTGACATGAGTAACAGTGGAAATGGACTTTACAGACGTGAACAACGAAAACTTTCCTTGCACTATTAAAATGGCATTGTATTTTATGTCAAAAACATTGCATTTTTGATCAGATTTTGAAAACTCACGAGTATTCATTAAAAATGAAATTATGAATTGTTGAATATCATTTTTAATATAAAGATATGGTAATAAGGAGACACATCTAAGATTTTAAATGTCTCTTATGCTATTAATTCATTTATGCACTCATCTATTAATTCGTTCAATTTATAAATTTACAAATGGTGGTGGCATCACATAAATCAATTATATTTAAAAATATATTCAAATACAAAATAGTTAATTTTTGTTGTAATAATATTTCAAAATATTATTATTATTATTATTTATTTTTTATTGAATTTTGGTCAGTTATTATCAAACTAATATTATTCACATTTATTATTATTATTATGTTTTTTTTTTTTTTTTACTAAACTAGGATGCAAAAAAAGTTGTAGAAGTGTAAATGTTTACTCGATTAATTCTCTATATCAGTTTAAACTTTATGTCTAATGTCCATATAATAATGGAACTTTTTAATTAATTTGTTCTTAACAATTAAAATGCTGATTGCACAGGAAGCTATGACGATTCCTGAGGCTTTTTAACAAACTCCATGCTCAATAAACTGACAAGCATCTTGAAACATAGTTGGTGGAAAAAAAATAAATAATAAAAAATAAAAAGAGACAAAAGCTGTCAACTGCCAATTAGAACATTCAGTGTGAACCCATTAACTAAATGACTCTTCCTGACATCCAAAAAAAAAAAAAAACAACAAAAAAAAAAAACAACAACAACAACTCTGAGATGAAAGAGGCAAAATCTTTCCCACAACTCACTCATAACAACAGCACACATACACCAAGGTGACCTCAGGCTTCAATCTGCCCGTGAAATCATCGATAAACACTTCATCATTCCAAAAAATGGAGTCGGAAAAGAGTGGAATGGGCCAAAAAAGCATTGTTTGTTTAAATAATAGAGTGAGAGCCACAGTCTTGTCAATTCACATTGTCATGCTGTCAAGCCAAAATCCACCTCTAACTGAAAGCCCCTGACATTAGGCCAGTTGAGATCATTTGTCTGCTGTGAGGGACAAAAGAAGTGTAACCTTTGTAATTGCAGTCATTAGCCACATAGCTTCAGTGCTAAGATGGTGGCAACCTCTACGGTACACTCCTGCCGTTTTTTGGAGCCATAATGAAGATGGAAAAGGGATCATAGCTTTCTGTTGCACGATGTGTGGGGGATTTATGATTCCATGGCCTGTATTCAAAATGAGGTGGAAATATCATAATTGTCATGGCAGAGATACTTTCATTGTAATGGACAGCATCTAACTACACTTAAGCATCTACGGTCTCTGTATCCTAGAGCTGGATTGATTTACCACAATCAAATTAACAGAAATACAGACACGGATGGTGCAAAAACTTGTAAAACCATTGTAAAACGATCCACTGCTCTGAAGCTAAAAACGTAAAACATGTAGTCTGCAAGATGCTTAGCTGCAGACTATGAAGACTATGCAGGATAAAAATAAAATAAAAATAAGAATAAATGTGGCAACTGTTTGTACTGGTAATTTATTTGCATGTGATAAATACTGTAGAACAGGGGTAACAAACTCAATTCCTGGGGGCCAGAGCCCTGCAGAGTTTTGTTCCAATGCTGCTTCAACACACATACTGTACCATGTAGTTTTCAAATAAGCCTGACAGACTTGATAAGTTGGTTCAGGTGTATTTAATTAGGGTTGAATCTACATTCTGCAGGACTCCAGCCCTCCAGGAATTCAGTTTGACACCCCTGCTGTAGAGTATCCCTCCATCACTGTGATTTAGCCACCTGAATCAAGTATTTAAACTGCCTAAATGTGATCAATTGTATGCCAGCCTGTAATGCTCTTCTCCATTATTTCAGCATTATTAGATGAATAACTGTTACCACTATCAATAAAACACTTTAAAGTAACACTTTACAATAAGGTTCAATTTCTTAACATTAGGTAATTTAGTTAATTGGTTAATTAATTAACATGGATTAAAATAATAAACTAAAAAATAATCTTAATATCAATTTTAACATTTACTATTGATCATACTAACAGGTGGTGATTCAGTGGAGCCAGCAGGTCCAAATAGACGTGTACTGAGCCATTTTTTTTTTTCCAGAGCAAGTGTTTTGTAATGGAGGTAAAAATATCCATAACATGACCTACATGCATCAAAAGAATGAGAAGAAATAAGGGCAATGATGTCATAAAAAAATGTCAAGTTATAGTGCTGCAGAGATATCAACCTTAATTAGCATTTGCATTACTAGCCCCGGCCCGACAGGTGTCGTAATACCAGTTTCGGCCATGGGAGGCGGTATGTGGGCAACATAACCACCAGCCAACCTGCAATACACGAATAACTCGCACGGCTTGTGGGCGTGTACTTGAACCTGATGTCAATCATGTGGAAAGTACAGCACAGTACTTCATTTCAGTTCAGGGAAGAGAGAGAAATGATGTCTCAAGCCCTTGGCAACAGACCCCTACCACCACCACCCGCTACAGGGAAACAACCGCGCTCGGAATCACAAATCAAATCCGATAAGAAAAGGAGCCAACCCAGAGTAAACATCGGCACTGCTTTCAATCGCTGGAGACAACTGATGGACCATAAAGAAATGAGGCTCGACTCCGAACTTGCAACATTTCTAACAGTAAGTTAGATGCTGTTAGTATTTCGCTAGAAGTTTGTTAGCGATGGCTAAACGTAGCTGCATTTGATAATTAGCTAGCTATAACTTAACGTTACCCATTTTATTATATCATAACTAACCTGCTCTGTCTAGTCTGTTGGTCTCCGTGTCCTCTTTGCTTCGTGGTTTTTCTGTGCCTGAAAAAAATGTATGTGTGGCGTGAAAGCGTGTGAAAAGAGTCAATTGTGTGTGTCTCACGCTGAATGCTTGAGAGTTGGCACATTATTTCCCAAGCAAAATAAAGGACAGGTTGATTATTGCTGTTTAGCGTTTGTATTAATCTATGATGTGTCCCTGTTTGCGTACAGGGACATAAAAAATAAATTAAAAGTGATACGTGGACCAAGGTGTCTGAGATGGTTCATTTTAAGTAAAGGATCCTAATATTTCGTCCACAACAATATTTAATGAGGTTAACTTATAACTCCTTGTGGTTAGTCTGCACGAGATCAACAAGCTTGTTTGCTTTGCGGCCGCTTTAAATACAAAATAAGCATTTGATCTACGTTAGAGTGTCTGAGCGCTCACAAATCTTTCTGCAGCGTCGTGAGCAGAGAGGCTAAAGCGATTTTTGACGCTCTAGACGCCGGCGGTGTGAACGCACAGTTAGGCTTTGGCTATGGCTGTAGTGTTGTTGTGAAAATAGGGGCAGAGCATAGAAACTATGCCGTTTCTCGTTTGTTACTCTAGAGCAGACCAATTCACTTTATTGAGGCATACTGCCCCCATCTGTTATGGAATGTGGAGTATGACTTGATTTTTTTGGCCAAACATTACAGATGGCACCTTTAAGTACTGAATATCAATACATTTTCAGATTCAATACATGTATAAAACTTGCTTGTCAAGGCTGAATATGTTCTTAATTAACCCTTAAACACACTTTATGAATCATGACAAAATGGCTTTCTTGAAAGAAAAGTTTGTCCAACTGTTGCATTAACACTCTAAAAATGTGGTAATGAATTTTGAATTATTTCTCAAAGGCATTATCATGACAAAATTAGTCCTAACACTGTGGGGATGTTGCCCTTAATCAGTGGTGTCAAAAGTATTGGCATTCATTACTCAAGTAGAAGTATAGATACTAGGGTTTAAAAAGACTTTTGTAGAAGTTGAAGTATCAACTCAAGCTTTTTACTCAAGTAAAAGTGTAAAAGTACTGGTTTAAAAAACTACTTAAAGTATAAAAGCAAAAGTAATGTAAGGAAAAAAAATGCCATTAAGAACAAAAGCTTGGGCCGTGCCACAAGGGCCTATTGTGCACTACCCCACCTCCTCAAAAAAATTTTTTTTCTAAAGGCCATAATGACTATAATGTTATATTAAAATGTTCATGTTGAAAAATTTGGGAGGCACTAGGCTACCTGTTTCAGCCACATATATGCCCATTGAAAATGAACTCATTTTAGTACAATGCAAATACATTAAAGGACTAGAGATATGATGACTAGTTGCCAATAAGTATTGTTATGGTGCAAAAAGTCTAACTTCAGAGGCATGTCATCAGTAACCTTGAATGGAATGTAAATGTACATCCAAGCTTAGCTGCAGGACTCTGTGAGGGCAATGGACAAGAACATTGGTGCAGGCTAAAAACAATTACTCTTGTGTGGTTGACTATTTACAATAAACATTATAGTGCTGTCAAAATGAATGATTAATCTAAGTGATTATTCAAAAACTAAAAATGAAAAATAACTCATAATCCTGATACCTTCTTGATTGATAGCTTCTTGTATTCGGTACATACGTCTGCTATGTCCAGTGTTCGGGGGGGGACGAGTTACAAAGTTGATATAGAGCTTCACAGTCCCACCCACAGCCCGAGAGAGCTCTGGTGCCGGAAGTAAATTTCCCATTAATTTCTCCCATTCACTTTCGGAAAAATCCGTATCTAAAGAGTTTTAGAGCATGTGTGAGGATAACCAGCTACGGCTGAACTCATAAGCATATAACATATCATTTCAAGTGAAAAAATTAAGACAAAATCCAAAAAAAGTCAAAGGTACAAGACTGTGTACATATTTTCATTTCGAGCGCAGGAACTACTCATCCCATAAACCACCGCGCCCCATTGAATTCGACTGAAGCCACAACTGCGAACGAGGCAACGAGCCTTTTGAGCGACATCCAAATCTGATGATGGCCGCTCGCGCGAACTCTTTCCTCCAGTGAATTTTATTTTATATAGTGAATGTGCAGTAATAGCAGTTCTTTCAGTATTAATCGTGTAAATAAATAGTGTTTTATATATGTATTGTGTATTGATTTTTATTTTATCATCGTGTATTTTATATTGTGTGCGTGTGTGAAAGTGGTTAACGATAACGTCAGCAATGGTGCAGTGCTTTGTATCTGACTGCAATCACTGCTCAGTTGTCAACACATGTCTTTGCCATTACACAAATGTTCAGTAAATGCACAAAAAGGTATGTCTAGGCTAAATATTGTTTTGACAGTGGCATTATAAAATGCTTGATATGACTCATTTCATATGGAGGCTACAGTAGCCTAGCTAAAGTGGACGATAATGCTAACTAAAGTTACCAACCTCCCTGCAAAACTCTCAATGGCAGCCAAGGAGATCATGATTGCACTGATATCTCTACCGTGCAAAAACGCAATACAGGTTTTTATTTTATTTTATTTTTTTATTAATGATCTTCAGTCTTCACGGACCTTCGAGGGGTTTAACCAGACGGTTACACGAGCTCCACCAATCAGATGCATCACTGTGGGATTGTGGGATTGTTCAGGATTGTGGGTAATGAAGTACTTAGCCAAGACATCGCGAATAAAAGGCATTTAGATCAAAACAAGGTTAGTGCCCCCATGATCTTTTTACGTTTATATGAGCATATACTGTTGCTTAGTACAGCCGTAGCTGGTTTTAAGTCTACCATGTATGGTTACGTTTTAATGGCTTATACCCCAAATGTCAATGCAGAAATTGCATTGAATTTTTAGTTCCGGCACCAGCTGTGGGTGGGACTGTGATGCTCTATAGCCTAGATATCACAACATTGTCATTTGCGTCATTAATCGCAAACGATAATTTATTAAAATGTCTCACTACCCAACTACCTACAGTAGCTTAATTTGTGGAGGACGAAGAGAAAGCACCCATTTGGCAAATGAGCCAGTAGTGAGAAATAAATAATAACTTTTAAGTAGGGTCCAGTGCCTTTTCGATACTTTTAAAATGGTACTGGCGCCTCAACGTGCCTGAACCGATACTTAAAAAAATAAAAAAAAAACTACAAAAAAAACTATGGATAACATTAAAGAACATTACAAATATTTAAAATAAATCCATAGCTTTCACCTTGGATGCTCTCATTTTCCAAGTTGTGCTTCCCTTAATCTAAGGCTAATAAATGTATTTCACAATCTGGGTCATTATTTAATACAAAACCACACATAATGTTTCTACTGTATCTCTGTCACTCACTCTGATATTTAGTTAAGATGAGTGCTGTCTGTCACTGTCTTAAATCAGTTCTGTGAATGACTGTATGCTCATTCTTTATAAAGTAGCAACAATCTCGTTTTTAAAATACAGTACTGTGCAAAAGTCTTATGGAAAAGAAAGAATAGTGTTTTCACCCCAAAAAAGGGTTTTAAGCCAGTCTTTTGCTGCAATGTGTCAGTAGGACAGTTTGCCATTAATTTTAATAATAATCTAGTGCGATTTTGAATGCACAAGCAGTTTGACGATGGCAAAATGAATGTTTGGAATTGTAAACTGATATTTTATACTGACAGTGACACTCTAGAGCAAAATATATAAATAACTGGCCGAACACCATTCTTTTAAGTGAAAATACTGCCTAAGACTTTTGCACAGTAGTGTATGTATAAAGTACGTATGATTAAATGAGGTATATTTAAATAAGTGTAAGGAAACAGCTGTTTCGTGATTAGCGGTGACAAGCGAAAACTTTACACTAGATGAGAAACCGACTGATCGTGACCTTTTGTAAACTGTATTTATGACAAAGAACTTCACAGATACAGATATTCTAACAATCTATCGGTAAACACACACCTTGTGTCCTCTGTCTCTGTTTGAGCTCGCGCTGCTCCACCGTGGTCGGCGGATTGAAGAGCGCGCTGAAAGACGGGAGGAGACCGGACTGACGCCGGTTTCATTTGAAATTTAAGCGGACTGACTCTGAGGCGATCGGATACTACTGGTTCCAACCTACTTTTAAGAAATATATTGTTTGATAAACGAACCCAAAACTGTCTATGCAGTGTGATGTGACTTGTGTCATGTGCAGGTGTGATGGATCGCGTATGGACCAATAGGGTGTCGGAATGGTATATGTGTATACTTCTCATCCAACCACAATCAAATTCACTCCATCCTGATGGCGTGATTTATCTGGATAGGGTTTTTTTCTTTCTATCTCTCTGAACGATAACAATCCGGTATGAAATAGCAGTAACGAAGCTATTTTTTTAAATGTAAGGAGTAGAAAGTACAGATACTTGCGTGAAAATGTAAGGAGTAGAAGTAAAAAGTCGGCTGAAAAATAATTACTCAAGTAAAGTATAGATACCCCAAATTTCTACTTAAGTACAGTAACGAAGTATTTGTACTTCGTTACTTGACACCTCTGCCCTTAATGGATTCCCCCAACAAACTATTGCAGTGTATCTTAAAGGGACACTAAGTAGGAATTACTCCCATCTAGTGGTGAAATTGTATTTTGCATTCAAACTAATTTTGCTCTCCAGCGCCTCGCTTTTTCAAATGCGCGTTGCATCTACGGTAGGCGATATGTACCAAAAAGCTTTGACGGGATGTCTTCTAATAGCACTTCGTCGAGTTTTCCTTCAGGTGAACAGGTGTGTTATTTCAAACAAACTGCAACATGACCATAAACAAACGATTGTTACAGTATGAATTACTGACTGTGGAAAACATGAAATATTGTAATTAGTAGTTATGTCTTCTTTATTCGTTATATTTTCTGAATAATGTGCATTGTTAGATATAAAAAAAATATTGTAATATAGATTGTAACACTGACTTACCTGTCGAGAAGAAAACTGGCCACTTCAGCGTCTCTTTTGAAATCTTTATCCAGCATTAGCTCTTTCCACCTAGAAAAAGCTTCCCCGACATTAACTCTTGTTTTCTGTAATCTATGGTCACGTTTCCTTTTACGTTCTATTTTTGACTGTTTTGGCGACGATGTTTTCTTCTCCTGTGGTGCGGCATATGTATGGTCCATAATAAGAATGCAATCCAGACTTTTAAACTTGCCGGTGCAGTTTCAAGCGCCTCTCACTGCTCTGCACCTGCGTTTCTGGCTCTGACCGAAAACGCATTGTGGAAACGCGTTGGCTTAGTACTTTTTGTCCCTCTCTGCTATTATAGTTTTGCAAGATGGCGGAACTACATGGAAGCCTCCGTCGACCTACCCGTCCCATGTATATAAAGATAATACATTCTTCATTTACGAGGATTAGTTTAAACATTGGCATAGGTATTTGTACACCATTGAGGGCATATTTATGAATAAAAATATTGATTTTAGATAATAAAATACCTAAAAAGTTACTTATTGTCCCTTTAATGTCACTGTGATATTACCGATATTGCACATGTCATTATGAATGGCTTCATATATACCATCAGAAACATAGAGACTGGTTAGCCTGCTTATTCAGATTTTCAGAACGGAAACTTGGGCATCTTCATCTTACCTCACAGAGCCCACGCATGGGCAAACGAGGCCCTTTGTGAGATGGTTCTGTCAGAGACTGCAACTGGAGCTGATACAAATGTCTGTAGAAAGAAAAAGGAAAGGAGGAAATACTGGAGCATAGCAATTCATATCACACCCACTTTAAATCTGCAATCTGTGTCCGGGCAGGCCAGAGGGACACTGGAAATGCTGAGAAATCCGGTAGAAAAAATATTTTCTCTAGGGTTGAAAGTGCTGCACACGTCAATATGATTAACTTTGTTCTCACTGAGGAATCAATTACGTAAAGCTCAGAAATCACCGTGTTTGTGCTAATCAGACAACTAATCCAAAATCAGCTTATAGAAACAATAGACTTGTCATGATTAGATTCAGTTATGCCAGTTTCAACTTGATGAAAACACTTTATTTCGCAGCCTGTTTATTACTAGAATGCATCATAAAAATATCCTAAATGCTTTATAATCCACTTTATAAACAGTCGTAAGATCTTATAAATAATTATAAGTACAGTTGTACACTGCCTGGCAATTTGGTTTTAAATAAGCAAATACTGAATAATCTAGGATATGACTCAAACAACCATGTTGGAAGACATTCCCATGTACATATTCCAGGATGACGATCTCAAGATTTTCCAGGCTCAGTTTGAGTGGTTCAGAGAGCATCAGGAATAATTTTCTTGCATACTGCTTACTAAGTATAGTTAAAATCTGTGGAATATTTGTGGAATACTTGATGCTTTGTGGAATACTTGATTCTGATTGGTCAGTTGTGACATTCAGAGGTATGTTATCACTGGATAACAACCTGCAAATCTTATAACACAGGCTCATCCGGATAACAGCAGTCGGCGCAGTACTCTTTTTCTTGGTGGAAGCTTTGTGTTAGTTTAGCTAATACAATATTAAAACTTGATTCAAAATAGGTCGAGGTCCTGATCACCCTGTCAGGTTTTATTCTGCGAGAACAACTGACTGAATGCACATTATCCCTTACTTAAAGGGGGGGTGAAATGCTATTTCATGCATACTGAGTTTTTTACACTGTTAAAGAGTTGGATTCCCATGCTAAACATGGACAAAGTTTCAAAAATTAAGTTGTACGTTTGAAGGAGTATTTCTGTTCCAAAAATACTCCTTCCGGTTTGTCACAAGTTTCGGAAAGTTTTTTTCGAATATGGCTCTGTGTGACGTTAGATGGAGCGGAATTTCCTTAGAAGGGTCCTGAGGGCACTTCTCCCGGAAGAGCGCGCGCTCCCGTATAGCAGAGCAGAGAGAGGCTGTGCACAGACGATCACTGATCAGAGTGAGAGGGTCGCGAAATGTCACAAAAGGAGGAGTGTTTTTGGTTGCCAGGGCAAGACAACCCTGCACAGATTACCAAAGAAAAAACAGCATTAAGTGACCAGTGGACGGAGTTTATTTTTACAGAGCATCAACAGAGTTGTGCAAGTGTTTGTGTCTGTTCCCTGCATTTCTAAGATGCTTGTTTTGGTTTTTTCCTCAAGGCAATGTCAGAGCTGTTAAATATGTTTTTCAACGGCTCTGGGTAATGTCACAGCTTCCAAACGCTCTCGACGCAAAAGCCTACTGGCGCTCGTGATTCTTTAGCCTTGCCACACGTCACGCCTCTAGGCGCTCGTGGTTTTCCGGGAAAAATCGGTACAGACTATCTTTCTCTTATGAATATAATAAAACTAAAGACTTTTTAGAGTTATGAAGGATGCAGTACTACTCTATAGGTACTCAAGATTAACAGGATATTGAGTGAAAACGAGCATTTCACCCCCCCTTTAACATATTTACCGACAGATGACTTGAGACTTCCAAAATAATAATAATAATAATAATTGATTCAACTTTATTTGGTGTACTACTTGTGCAAAAAAAAGCATATTGCTTATTTTTTTTTAAAATGTCACTTTTGATGAGAATTGTATGATTTTGAATAATATCAGTTTTAACTGCACAAGTTTAAGTGTGCTTCCACTTTGGCACAATCAAATATACATGTACTAAGCATATCTTTAATTGTACTTCAGCATTACTTCTGAATTAGTTGTTCCAATCTAGCAGACTTTAAGTATACCAGTTAAAAATACTTAAAGTACAATTGTATGGCATTTTATTAAGTACATAAATCTGAAAATGTATTTTGTATTTACTTAGTATGAAACTAATGTATTTCAAATATATTTAAGTATATTTATTTTTCAATTGGTAAACGAGGCATTTGTTGCATCCAAGGCCATAATTACTGATTATAATAACTTATGCTGTCTTTTTTCGTGTTGCGTTTCACATTGTGCCGCGTAAACTTAAAACCATGTCTGCATTTGTGATCAGAGAAACAACATACATTAAGGGCTACTCTACACTGCTCAAAACTCACGTTTGAATTATCCTTGCCAAATTCTTTAAATATGAAGATGCACTTACAGGTTGTGAGTCAAAATTGCCAGACCGTCCTTGCAAAGTTGGAATTGCCCCACTTTATAGAAACACCCTTTGTGCACAACCCAGGTTCAAGAAAATGTCCTCCATAAAATGTGCTGCACACACTCAGATATTTGGGTTGAACTGTTCTGTAACAGTGTTGTAAATACAACTTAACCACTGATTTCTAGTTGTGTCCTCTTTTGGAAGGCCAAACAAAGTAGTTTTGCTTTCACAATGAAACACACAGCATCTCCATGACATGGTGACGGCGGAAACAAAACTACAGCGAGAATCAAAGTTGCGGCTTTTTTCTTTACGTAAACATTTGGACGATGTTATGCAAATCTTCCCACACAGTGACGTAGATATGTGGAGGCGTGTTTAAACGAGACATTTTAGGTGGGTGTGGATGAGTCTTCACTTTCCTAAAGAATATCTCTTTGGGTTTGAGACTTTAGTCTTTGCAACTTTAGGGATCTTATCTACGCATTAATAGTTTGTAATACTCCAAAGAGAAAGGGAAACTTGAAAACACATCATGTAACCCCTTTTATATGTACATGGGTAAGTCTTCTGCAGTGTTGGGCAGTAACGCATTACTTAACACATTACTTCTCTCGATCTGTGAATAATAACTTAGTAATGAGTTACTATAATTTGATTACTTTTTAAGTAATGAAGTAATCTAATGTGTTATAATTTTCTAAATAGTAATTAGAGCATAGTTACAAGCCGATGTCTCTTTATGTTACTGACACATTACATTGCTGACAGAATGCAATGTTTTATAATCTAGAGATTGTAAAAAGAATGTAGCACACACACCGTCAAGTCAAGTGCCAGTGGATAAGAGACCTTCTACCATGAGAACTGATGCAACAGAGTGCAGCGCGTAGGACAAGACTTGGTAGGTGAGTGCAGAGACGCGTGTGTGTGTGGAATTCGGGAGAATAAAAAGATTCACGGGACTCCAGTAAAATAGAAATTTCTAAACATAAAATACATAAAACAAATAAAATATTCATCTATTACAAAAAAAAAAAAAAAAAAAAAAAACATGAATTAATATCAAATATAAACGATTACCAGACACAAGTGTATGCAGAATTTCTATTTAGGCTATAACACGTGTTTGCAGCATTGAGCAATGCAGTGCTGAAATTTCCATGGTCACGTTGCCTCTCATTATAACACATAAATTGTAGACATTATGAAATATTAATTATGCATATATTTATTGTGTTATAACAGAGATTTGTGATATTGCGATGAACTGAGATGTATTTTAGAGATTATAAATGCAGCGCTCTCTGCTTGCATTCTGCCAAACCATGCAAGCAGCCGCGTGCTTAAGTTAAAAATACCAGTGTTCTGTAAATGTTGATGCTTTAATAACAAATATTTATCGGAAGCGTGTAAGCTGGGATTTCATAAATTTCATAGAGGAAAAAAAGTAATGTAATGAGTAATGTAACTAATCAGTAATCAGTAATTTGATTACATTTTCAGAGTAACTTGCCCAACACTGGTCTTCTGACATTGTTGCTTGACTAATAATAATAATAATAATAATAATAATAATAATAATAATAATAATAATAATAATAATAATAATAATAAAAAAAATGGAAACTATGCACTGCATCAGTTAGGGTTAAAATAACTGTTACCAAGCATACAGCATATATATTAATCACTTCAATATTAATTAAATCCTAAAATCTTATGTATTTGCTTATTAAATCCAGATGGTGGTGCATCAGGTAGTGCATTAACACTTTGTATTAATGTGTTATTTGTGTTGTAATGTATTATAATATGAATTTGGATAAATGATCCATACATTCGTTTTGTTGTGATTTATAACTATGGTGAACTATTTCTGAAAAGGGTTTTACTGGATTGCAATGTGCATAAAGCATAATGCATATTCAGTGGCCCTACAAAGCATTTTTCATATTTTAAAATATCTGAATATCATTGCATTACATAACACAAGCAACTTCAAACGAATGCAAATGTTTTTTTCTCAGAACTAACTTTACTTTTCTTAGCATTTGAACAACTATGTCAAGGTGATTTTCTGGATATGCATACAGTACTTCCTTCTTGATATAATGTAGCATGGAAAAAGCTGTGTCAAATAATAGGTTGCCTGAACATACATTATTAATGAAACCGAAAAATGACCTACTGTATCTGCTGAGATTCTGAAGTGTGGAACCAGTGGACACTTTTCTATCCCACGAGGCCACAAAAAGCTGAGGTTTTGAGACGCCGAAAAAAAGAGAAAAAAAAGGAGAGAACTAAGCTAAATGTTTCTTAAGTTTTTTTTGTTTTTTTTTAACAGGTTATTTTATATGCAGTGAAAATTTGATAATGCTGCAGTAATGCTTTTGATGTGTTACACTGTAATTTGTTGAATAAATACCGTATTTTCCACACTATAAGGCACACTAAAAAGCCTTTAATTTTCTCCAAAATCGACAGTGCGCCTTATAATCCGGAGTGCCTTATATATGTATACACTTGTATACAACTAAACCGATAATTTTTCATTGTTTAATTAACTAATTAAACAATTTGATCAAGGATAACTAATCTGAGGCATAATGTTTTTAATTATATGTTTTTTTGTACGATTCAGCAATGGACTATAGGACTGCGTGATGAAACTGACATTTTGAGGAAGCAAAACATTGGATTTTTATCAGTAGCAATTTGTTACTCTTCAGAGGCACCACAAATCCAAAGTCCCATAAATATTTATTTCACCTTAAACTAGCTGGTGTCTCATCTTTTAATTAAGGGAACACTTAGAAGAGATTTAAGACAGGTAGCCTAAAGTAAAAAAAAAAAAAAAAAAACACTCTCACAAACCCTTTTAGCTATGTCACAGAAATGTGAACTTTCATTCTCTCTCTCTCTCTCTCTCTCTCTCTCTCTCTCTCTCTCTCTCTCTCTTTATCTCTCTCTCTCTCTATGCCCAGAGTAAAACTTAGTCTGAAAAATGTATAAATAAATAATATCACACTTCAGTCTAATAAAGGGATGTGTGTTATTATTATTTTTATTTTTTGTAATTGACCGACAGTCTTCTGAGGTATGCGGCTGCTAATTAGCACCATGCCTTTGTGCCATTTCTGAGCTGTTGATAGTTTGCCGGTGTTCTTAAATATGTATGCTTACTCCAAACTACAGACAGCTAATTATGTCTCCCTCGGGACTGCTTTCTCTAATGATAATTGCTATAAGGCTCAGTGATGAAACACATAGCCACCTCACTGATCTAGAAACAGTGATGAAATTTCTCTAACAATGTCTGTGATTACAATTTATGGTAGTGTAGTAATTCTCAGACTGCGTAACAAACCCTACATAACTAGCTATCCTTAACAACGAGCTCTTAGATAAGATAAATTATAGGCACAACAGTCTCGATCTGGGATTACACAAAAAAGACCTCAATCACTTTTGTTGGAATAAGGCAAAACAAAAAACAAAAACAAAGGAGAGGAGAAGAAAGGAAAGGAAAACCCAGATAATCGTGAGGCCTATCTTTGATGCCAAGGGAGAGATTGTCAAAGTACTGTGGAAATTTAATATCCGGTTGATAAATCATTCCTTGCCTCTGGTGCTCAATCACAGTGGATGTGGAAGACAAAGGCAGGATGGTTTCCTTTCACTGTTCTGCTAATTTAGTAAAGCGGTAATGAATTTCATCTCATCACTGTTAGAAATATCCCTCTCTCATTTCCACAGAATGTCTTATGCATTTCAAACTATTTGATGCTAAGGACTCCCAAATATCGTTCTTTTGTCAAAAACAACTAAAAAAAAAAAACAACTAAAAATATATATATATATATATATATATATATATATATATATATATATATATATGTTTTAACATGTATATGTTAAATATTTAAATATTTCCCACAAAGCCTTGTCCCTTCATCGCGGTTAATTGCACACCTGGTAATTGCAGTCAGCTGTCTCCACTTTCATTGTCTTAACCTGTCTATATAAACCTTGTTTTCCGTACCTGGTTTTCTAGTGTTTCCTCATGTTTTCTTGTTTCTTGTTTTCCTTGTTTCTGGACTGATTTCATGGTTACGACCTCTTGCCTGTTTTTGACATTGATTTTGGATTACCCATTAAAACAAACTGCTATTGTATCTCTCGCTTCCTGTGTTCAATTGTTACAGAAGGACTCCATCATGCCCAGATCCAGCGGTGTGGGACTTTGTGTCTGTTCCCCAGCCAGTGTGGAGGAGTTGAGGACAGGGTTCCAAAACCTAGCCACCCTCCGTCAAAAGGGGGGTGAAGTGGGTGGCTTGGCGCAAAGGTTCTGGACCATGGCGGTGGGAATGGGGTATAATGATGAGGCCCTGAAATACTATTTAAACGCCTGTCTTGATAACCCTGTGTTGGAATGGGAAATGAATGGATTTTTGGGGGGTTCATAATGTATCTGCAACATCGGTCTCAGTGGGATATCCCAGCCACACCTGTCTCTCCAGGTGTGATGGCCGCCTCTAGACTGGTGTCTCCAGACAAGATGGCCGCCAGCCCAGCACCACTACACAAGATGGCTGCCAGCCCAGCACCACTGCAGAAGATGGCTGCCAGCCCAGCGCCACTGCACAAGGTGGCCACCAGCCCAGTGCCCACTGCGCAAGATGACAGCCACAGGTGACCCCCCAGAGTCGAGTCAGTTCTCCGTTGACCCCCCCAGAGTCGAGTCAGGTCTCCGTTGACCCCCCCCAGTGTCGGAGTCAGGTCTCCGTTGACCCCCCCAGAGTCGAGTCAGGTCTCCGTCAACCCCCCAGAGTCGAGTCAGGTCCCCGTTGACCCCCCAGAGTGGAGTCAAGTCACCATTAACACTCATGAGTTAAGCACTACCACAGTTAGACCTCAGGAGTCAAATCAAGTCACCGCTGATCTTCATGGGCAAAGTCAAGTCACCGTTGATCTTCATGGGCAACGTCAAGTCACCAATGATCTTCATGAGCAAGGGCAAGTCACCGTTGATCTTCATGGGCAAAGTCAAGTCACCGTCGATCTTCATGAGCAAAGTCAAGACTCAGTTGATATACCTGAATCCAGTCAAAACACCAAGGCCTTGTTACATCTCAGCTGAACTCCCTGAGTGCTCGACTTATCCTGTCATGGCCATGGAGGCCATCCAGGAACTCACTGCCTGCCCTGTCATGGCTTTGGAGACCATCTACCATCTCCTCAGGGCCAGGGAGGCCACCCTTAACCTGTTCATGTTCTATATTTCAGGCTTACCTAACCAGACTTGCTCTCCTGTGCCATCGATCCCACTGTGGTGGTATTCGGTGCCGCCCTGGTGGGCTTCTGTCTCGACCGCAAGGCTGTGGTGGTCTTCTGCACCACCCTGAAGGGCTTCTGTCTCGACCGCACAGCTGTGGTGGTCTTCTGCGCTGCCATGGTGGGCTTCTGTCTCGACTGCATGGCTGTGGTGGTCTTCTGCGCCGCCCAGGTGGGCTTCTGTCTCGACCGCACGGCTGTGGTGGTCTTCTGCGCTGCCCTGGTGGGCTTCTGTCTCGACCGCACGGCTCCAGTTACACCTGCTCCACCCTGGATTCCTGCCCTGTCGGCTCTGCCCTGGGCCCCTGAACTTTCTGTTCCCTCTTTGCCTTTTTTTTTTTTTTTTTTTTTGGTTTTGTTTTTTCTCTGTTTCCTTCTATGGACCTGGCCCTCCGTCCCTCCCCTTTGGATCTCTTTGGATCTCTGATTCCTGTGATCATTCGTTACACCATGTTGTGAGCACAACTGGCTTTTAAAAAGGGAATGGGAAATGGGACTGATTGGTTTATGGCATGTTATACCTGAAACATACCCATTACTCATTACGAGAATAGGGACAATCCTTTTAAACCATGCACCAGGAAATGGAAACCTGGAGAGAAACAGTTAATTCACATGCATTTGTATAGTTGGTACTATACAACCCCTACTAGAACACCTGCATTTAAGTGCCATTTCTTTTCAGAAACAAAAAACTTTAGTTAAAATTTGCAAACTAATTAATTTTGTCAACAGGAGGTGAACAGTGTATTTTTACACATGTATACAGAAATTCACTCTGAATCATATATTACTGACTCTTGCAATAAAAGTGTCATTATGCAATTAGTTCATTCAGTACCGAGAACAAAACTAGTCAACAGGTAATTCTTAGAAAAAAATAAAAATAAATTAAAAACCTTGTTGCCTTATGCTTGAATTACAACAGTCTTTGGCGGGGATGATGTATTTTTTTTTATCAGTAAAGCATGGTGTTGGAATGCTTAGCCATTGACATGGATAACAGAGACACAAACAATAAAACAGGAATGTTCTTTGTGTTCTATTTAAACTCTTATTTCAGCCACACCCACAACACAATTGTAATTTTATTGCAATTCCACAAAATCACAAAGCTTCTTCTCACTTCAGTTATATATATATATATATATATATATAAATCAGATTGGAATGAAATTCAATGAAGAATCATGGGAATTAACAAAGACTTTATGGTTTTTATAACACATTGTAATGGTAACATTTTTACGGTAGCTTCCTTGTATTGCCCAAAATTATATGTATTGATCCAACATTACAATAGTTCACTGACTCACTGACCTTCACAATCAGGCAAGCTGGGCCGTGATTACATTTATTACATTTATTCATTTAGCAGACACTTTTATCCAAAGCGACTTACAGATGAAGACAGTGGAAGCAATCAAAAACAGCAAAAAGAGCAATGATATATAAGTGCTATAACAAGTCTCAGCTAGGTTAACACAGTACACGTAGCATGGGATTTTAAATAATAAAATAAATAAAAAGAAAACATAGAATAAAAAAAAGAATAGAGCAAGCTATTTACACATACACACATATATATATATATAATTGCATAATAAATGAAAAGAAAAAATAGAATACAAAAAGATTAGAAAGGTAGTTAGATTTTTCAAAGAATAGAATTAGAATAGTGAGTGTTAAAGTTAGAGGGTCAAATAAAGATGGAAGAGATGTGTTTTAAGCACATTCTTGAAGATGGCTAAGGACTCAGCTGCTCGGATTGAGCTGGGGAGTTCATTCCACCAGGAGGGAACATTTAATTTAAAAGTCCGTAAAAGTGATTTTGTGCTTCTTTGGGATGGCACAATCAAGCGACGTTCACTTGCAGAACGCAAGCTTCTAGAGGCTGAAGTAATAAATTTAGGTAAACGGGTGCAGAGCCAGTGGTAGTTTTGTAGGAAAACATCAATGCCTTGAATTTTTTGCGAGCAACTATTGGAAGCCAGTGCAAATTGATAAACAGAGGTGTGACGTGTATTCTTTTTGGCTCATTAAAAATTTATCTTGCTGCCGCATTTTGAATTAATTGTAAAGGATTGATCGAATTGGCTGGAAGACCTGCCAAGAGGGCACTGCAATAGTCCAGCCTGGACAGAACAAGAGCTTGAACAAGGAGTTGTGCTGCATGTTCCAAAGAAAGGGCTTGATCTTCTTGATGTTGAATAAAGCAAATCTGCAGGATCGGACAGTTTTAGCAATGTGATCTGAGAAAGTCAGCTGATCATCAATCATAACTCCAAGGCTTCTAGCTCTTTTTGAAAGAGTTATGGTTGAAGTGCCTAACTTGATGGTGAAATTGTGATGGAACAATGGGTTTTCTGGAATCACAAGCAGTTTTGTCTCGGCTAGGTTCAGTTGAAGGTGATGGTCCATTATCCAGGAAGAAATGTCTGTTAGACAAGCTGAGATGCGAATAGCTACCGTCGGATCATCAGGATGGAATGAGAGGTAGAGTTGAGTTTCATCAGCATAGCAGTGGTATGAAAAGCCATGTTTCTGAATGACAGAACCTAATTATTGATTAATTAATTAATGATTATGAGCTATCCCACTGCTGCAATATTAATGGAGAGTGTGAGGCAGTCCCTGGGCAAGGTTAATCACCGACTCTCCCTCTCCCTCCTCTCTCCTCGCTGCCAATGAGACAGCTGTGAGAAAAAGCCTCATCTGAGGCTATGTGTGAGTGCCATCCAGAGAGTCCCAGTGCTGACATTTCCTAAATGGCACATGTTTGTCAGCAATGTCACAGGAAGAGCAGCTCCTGCAGCACTTAACAGGCTGCTCATCCACATGAGAGCCAGGATTACACATTGCATTTTCAGAAAAAAATCTAATAAACAGTTACTCATTATCCATCACAGGCAGAAGTGGTGTGATATGAAGAAATATGACTATGAGCTGCTTTCCTACAAACACACATTATTAAATTCTGCACAACCGATGGGACATCATCAGAGAAATTTGAAATTTGATTTATGAACCATACCTACCATAAACTCCTAAATTAATTATAATAATACATGTTTTTAATTTGAAAACATAATGAATTTAGGAAGCTGTAGCCTAATGGTTAGAGAGTTGGGCTTGTAACCTGAAGGTCACAAGTTTGAGTCTCAGTGCCGGCAGGATTTTTAGGTGAAAGGAGTGAATGAACAGCGCTTTCTTCCACCATCAATACCCATGGCTGAAGTGCCCTTGAGCAAGGCACTGAACCCCCAATTGCTCCCTGGGTGCTTGAAAAAGTAGCTGCACATTGTTTCGGGTGTGTGTTCATGGTGTGTGTGTGTGTGTGTGTGTGTGTGTGTGTGTGTGTGTTTCCTACTCACTGCTGTGTGTATGGATGGATTAAATACAGATCACCAGTTCTGAGTATGGGTTACCATACTTGGCAAATGTCATGACTTTCACTTTCTGTTAAGGGAAGTACATACACAAAGTATACTATACATAATATAGATTATATATATTTATGATATATATTTTATAATAAAACTCATATATAATGTGTGATATACTTTCAGTTTATCTGTTTGTTTGTTTTTAGAATAATGTTCTGAAATCCTTATAAAGAAAATGAATGGAAATTACTTTCATAACCAAGAGAATTCTGAGGATGAGATTATCAAAATTCTCAAGTGTGAGTCGGCAAAATGACTTACAAAGAAGGTTGGGAGGTGGATTTGTTTAAGAGGTCATTTAGGTGAGAGGACACCATCACAGTCACACACTGAAGTCATACTGAGCAAGCTTTACACATGCTGAAGATGAAGCCTGTCTCTCTGCCCCCGGGAGCTGCCAAAGCACACTGACATTGGAGAAAGAGAGAGATTCACATACCATGGCCAAAAAGAGAAATTTCCAAGCCTTTGTAAAAACACACATAACCCCATTCACCAAATCTGTGCTTGAAGTGGAGAGCAGTCACACAATATCAGCATTTGCAGTTACATCTCCAGTGTTGTGGTTATACTCCCTACTGTGGCTCTCCAGAATCTCAAACAATTGTTTATGTTATCTCTCTCTCTCTCTCTCTCTCTCTCTCTCTCTCTGTCTCTCTCTGTGTGTGTGTGTGTGTGTGTGTGCAGTACTGTCAAAAAGTCTTAGGCCACTAGTATTTTCACCGGTTTCAAACTGTCAGTTATTTATATATTTTGCTGTACTGTGTCAGTAGCAAATACCAGTTGACATCTCCAAGCATTATTTTTGCCATTAATTGTAATAATGCACTGAGAGTTTTGTTTGTACAAGGAGTCTGACAGCCACTGCCCCAAACAGAGATCTGATCTCACCATCATTCAATCTGTCTGGAATAACATGATGAAATGAAACAAACTGAGACAGACTCAATCCAGAAGAACTGTAGCAATGTCTCCAAGACACTTCAAGAAACCTACCCGTAAAGCTACCTGAAAAACAATGTGCAAGTGCATCTAGGACAAAAGCTTCTTTTAGTGCATAGTGTGGTCACACCAAATGTTGATTTTATTTAGTGAAGTTAATAGAAGTTCATTAATAAAATCTATTTATGGCATTACTTTTGACAGCATCCTCACTTTACAGCATTTTTACACAAGTGCCTAAACATTGCACAGTACTGTAGCTTTGTAGGTTTCTTGAAGCGTTTTGGAGGCATTGCCACAGTTTAAGTTTGTTGAAATAATTAATAATCATTAATTGTTTTATTATATTTTTAACCACAGTGCAATAACATATGGTATAAAGATATTTGGTCTTTTTGCATTAGTGCAAATATACCGTATTTTCCAGACTATAAGTCACACCTTTTTTCATAGTTTGGCTAGTCCTGCGACTTATAGTCAGGTGCGACTTATTTATCAAATTTAATTTGAGATGAACCAAGAGAAATGAACTAAGACAAATCAACCAAGAGAAAACATTACCGTCTACAGCCGCAAGAGGACGCACTATGATGCTCAGTGCTCCTGTATTCTACACTGAAAACACAGAGCGCCCTCTCGAGGCTGTAGACGGTCATGTTTTCTCTTTGTTCTTGGTTCTAAATAAATGCAACTTATAGTCGAGTGCAACTGTAACGATGACTGACTCGACATGGGATCCATTTGCAAGCTTTTATTAGAACACTCGTAGTCGTACAGGCGAAGGGTCAGGATCAGCAAACACAGTATAATAGAGATATCAGAATCGTAGTCAATACCAAGCAGTGGGTCGGGGTAACAAGCAAGTATCACAGTCCGTATAACAATCTGGGTTCAAAGGTAGGCAGCAAAGGTTCTAGGGTCGATAAACAACAAGGGTTTGGCAACTGGGATAGCAAGACAGGGTAGAACGCTCAGAAATGTTAGCCGTGGCAGAAACAAGACTTCGCAATGAGGTGACGCAAAGGTCTGGCTTATATGGCAGTCTCTGATATGGAACACCTGGCCGGTGATCAGTCCAAGGTACGGGGCTGTTGGGTAATGTAGTGAGTATCAGTGTAAGTGAGTGTTTGGATGCCTGTAGGTGTCAGTATTCGGGTGATGGTACCCTCTGCTGGCCTCTGGAGGAACTCACGGGGTTCGTATTCGTGACAGCAACTAATATATGTTTTTTTTTTTCCTCATCATGATGTATTTTTGGACTGATGCGACTTATACTTAGGTGCAACATATAGTCCGAAAAATATGGTATATACAGTATAAACAATTATTAATGCATTATTATTATTATTATTATTATTATTATTATTATTATTATTATTATTATTATTGTTGTATTAATTGTTGTTGTTGTGTTTTGAAAACTTTGCAGTACAAAGAAACAAGTTATTACAACAAAAATAATGTGCATTATAACAGTTTACCCTGTTCTGAACATCCATTTAATATACTTTCTACTGAAATCAGTGCTCCTTCCACCCAAAAACTGTCAACTCAGCAGAAAGAGTATGATATCTGGAAACAGCAAGAAAAAAATAAATGCATAAAAAATCAGGAGATGATGATGACGAATAACGAAAGGCAAAGCTTCTGTCTGTGCAGAGCTCTGAGCCACCTTAGTACCTTTAAGAGTTGTGTTTTCAATTGACTTGCTGTGGTAATGTTTAAAATGACAAGCATGGTTCTGGAATGCACTAATTCATAAGCAGTCAAAAGTTGCCCAGTTCAGCTGGGAGAAATATTTAGTGAGTCTACACCAGGATGAGCAAGAGCTTTTAATTATTGATAGATACTACATGAAGGTCTGGCAAGGAGTTTGCTCACAGAAAGTTTTAGGATTTTACAGGAAACCCAGAATGAAACATCTAGGATCACATGGATGCCATACACGAATTCACGATGTAGTAATGTTCTTTGGGAACATGTCCAAATAGCCCCTTGATCTCTTTCTCTCCCACTGCACTTCAAACAGCGGAAATCCATATTGCTGTGAAAGTGTCCCCCATTGAGGATGAACGGTTTGAGTTTGCTGCTCTTCACTTCTCTTCTCTGGCAAGCCCAGTAAATAAGAACCAGAGTTGCTGCACAAGGCCAGACAAAGATGAATCTTGCCACACTCTAGTCTGGACTGCAGGGAGTCCATCACTCACACTTTCATCGAACAGGAGAAAAGGGCCTATACAAAAATCTGAAGGAGGCTCTCTTTTCCTCTGGCTTTTATTCCCCAACTAATGATAGTGCTGCACTGAAAACTAAATTAGCATTTCCTGCATTTGCGGCTTGCAATGCTACAAACCTGAGCAATTGAAGGAGCTTAATCCAAATACTGCATCAATTAGATTTTGAGCACCTAACATCAGGCATTAATTGGATATATTTAAGTATTGTAAATTGAAGATGAGGGGTTGTGTGTAAGGACTGTGAAGGCAAACATCAATGCAAGGTCCCATGCAAAGTGCTTGTGGATAAACACAAGCCTGATAAATACATAGAAAATGTGTGTATTTATATATACATATATGCCCCCATTAGATGGTGAGGCTGTCTTCATGAGTGAGTAAGTAGAAAATACTTTTATATTGAAAGAGACTGAAGCAAGGTTGTAAACCTTGGATGTTATTTTTACTTTCAACAACACCTTGTAAAAAAACAGCCAGCAAATGCACCGAAGCAGAGTTATCACTGGAAATCACCCTTAACAGATGAAAGTATAGTAAAATCAAGATATCGCTTTTCTCAATGGACATTCAGACTTTGACAAACTTGGACATTCATTGTTATTGATATTGACCTGAATAATAAATGCTGTATCAGATGCGGGTAATCACACTCGCTGTCCATCTTTCTGTCTCTCGTTATAACCTACATAGTACAATACATTTATAATATAGGCTAATAATACAATAAACTTAAATGAAGCAACTCAATGGAAAATTTGACAACACATACTATCTGTCCACGTTAATGCAAAAACATGTACAACAAACAATGAAGTTGCTGTATTTGAGACTATATTTGATGGTATGTTGGTATACAAACATCAGACTTCATTTTTATTCATGAATGATGTCATATTGGTATGAATGGACTATATGCAAACATCAGCTGTTCTATTTGTTCATGAGATATAAAGCAGTGGTATGTTGTGTGTGATGATGTCACTCTTATGTTATGGTTTGTAATCTAGTTCAACATTCTCAGGTAGAAAAGTTGTAATTTACATTATAGTGTTAGTTAGACCTGCTTAAAAAAAATATTCCATGCTTTAACACAACCAGAATGTGAATGCAATGAATATGAATGAAGTAGGCCCTTGTCTGAAGTTTATAATCATTGGTGTACCCGTAGGCCAATCACATAACATTTGGTAATGACGTGTGTTATGCGCCGGCTCAGCCACCTCAAACTTCTGCTGTAAACAAAGATATTGTGCGAAAACAAAACCATCAAGCGAGAAGTTCAGGCTTCAGTTGGCAATTGCAGGAAATATTCTCCACAACAGAGCGAATAGCATCTTGTGTTTCCTTATCTGCGGTCATTTTCGATTTCCCTAACCTAAACTACAATCTTAAATTCGGCGCATACGCTTAGCTTAGTGTCTACGTCATGGCTCTCTTCAAGGTTCTCCACCTTTCCTCCAGATGCTAGGACCTTGGTTTACACATGAAATACAAAAATTGCTCTCATCTGAAAAGAGGACTTTGGATCACTGGGCAACAATCATGTTCTTCTTCTCTTTAGTCCAGGTAAGACATCTCTGACATTGTCTATGGTTCAGCAAATTCCTTGACACGTCTGTGTGTGGTAGCTCTTGATGCCTTGACCCCAGCCTCAGTCCATTCCTTGTGAAGTTCACTCAGATTCTTGAATCAATTTTGCTTGACAATCCTCATTAGGCTACTGTTCTATTGGTTGGTTGTACATCTTTTTCTTCCACACTTTTTCCTTCCACTCAATGTAAATGTAAACATTTTGTTTACATGCTTGGATACAGCACTCTGTGAACATCCAGCTTCTTTGGCAATTAATGTTTGTGGCTTACCCTCCTTGTGAAGGGTGTCAATGACTTTTTTCTGGACTGAACTGTCAGATCAGCAATCTTCCCCATGATTGTGTAGCCTAGTGAACCAAACTGAGAGACCATTTTGAAGACTCACGACACCTGTGCAGGTGTTTTGAGTTAATTAGCTGATTGGCATGTCACCATATTCTAATTATGATAGTAAATTGCAGTGTTTTTGTTAAATGTGAGCCAAAATCATCACAATTAAAATAACCAAAGACTTAAACTACTATAGTCTGTGAGCACTGAATTTATTTAATACACAAGTTTCACAATTTGAGCTGAATTACTGAAATAAATGAACTTTTCCATGACATTCTAATTTATTGAGATGTACCTGTTTTTTTTAATTTTTTTTACCACCACCTTTATTCATGGGGGTTCATTATTCATTTCATTGTGCATTTTTTTCATTGTTCTCATTAGTAGTAGCTATTAAAAACAATTAGAAAATAATGATTGGTTAAAATTGCTGCTGTTACACTTACAGGACAATCAACCTTGTATTTATTTATTTATTTTTTTATTATTATTATTTTTTTTTACATAAACACTGAATGGCCAAAAAGCATCACCACCAGTCCGACGATAGGTTAATATCAATTAGAGTACACTCTTAACATCAGTCATTAAAGCATTATAATATGATAAGCAATATTATTTAATGATAATTAAAACTTTTTTTTTTTAAATAATATTATTTAATGATAATTAGTAATTAGACTAAAATTAAACTGCCATTCAAGTACATTGTGGGCAGTTAATATGTTGCTCCAAATTCTTTTAAACATAAACAACATTACAGGCCATTTTGAGGAGAGCACGGCGAAAGAGAAAATATTGAAGTCTTTAGAAATAATTTGAAAGCTCTTTCAAAGCTCTCAATGTTCAAGGGAAAATCATGGCACTCTGTCTTGAGATTCCCCCTTACACATCTCCCATGCATTAAACATCCTGTCTCCTTCAGATATAAATGAAAATGTCTATAAACCATGAGCTTAAGATGACAACAAATAAACAGAGGCTACTTTGAAGCACAGCAAGTAAAATATTGAGACTGAAATTGGCAATTAGCAAAAACCAGACAGCACTCCATTTGTGAACACTGACTCACAGTGAGTCACAGAGATGATGATGTCGCTCTGAAGCAGAGCTTGAGGACCATATGAAGGATTCAAGCGGCACATGAGAAGCAGCATCAGGCGTCTCACTTTTTTAGTTTTTTTCCTTTTTTTTTCTTCCATGATCTGATTGCAATTAAAGACTCTTCTTTTAGGTTGAATTAGCAGACAATAGTGACAGTTGGAGGCCTGTGACAGTCCTTTTAGTAGATGTTCATAAAATGTGTAAAATCTTGAAGGGTGAGGACGTGGAACATTCAAGTGAATTAGATGGTGGAGCCAGATGAAAGGCCGTAAAATACAAATGAGGCAGTGACTTGGAAGTAGCAGAATAGTGAGTGTGAGAAAAAGGCAGAAGGAGCGCTGTCTTAGAAGGCACCTCTTTTTTTGTCCCTCTCACTGGAAGCTGACTGCAGGCATATTTTTAATAGCTTGCCTGTGCAACATGAAAGCAGGGTTTCTGTGGCCACCTATACTGATGTGAGGGGGAACAAAGAAGAGGTGGACAGAAAAAGAGCTGTTGTTCTTCTGTTTGTACCACAACATTGTTGGTCACCAGCACATGTTGTGTTTATACACTGGTGTCCTTACCAGGCTTCCTAACTAGCCAGACAGCCTTTATTTTAACAGGCTAGGCCCTACATAACATCCCTAATTTACTATTTCCTTTTTGTAGGGAGCATAAATATTTAAAGGGCCAGAAGATGCAAAACTGAGGCTCCGATATAAGTATTTCTCCCTTGCCAGTGTTTGTTTTCCTTACTTTTTTAGTCTCTTTTATCCAGCCTTGAGAACATAGGTATTGGTTAGTGAAAGTAGCTCAGGAAGCTTCACAAATTGGAAAGAGGGGAGGAGCTGGCGCCGAGAGATGCCTCTGATGGCAAGGACCCATCTGAAAGGAGTCCATAAGCTTTATAATAGCTGAACCACACGGAAATGCAGAATGCTGCATCAAAATAGCATTGATTTGTTTGCCTCATGTTGTTGTGGCAAAAGAACATCAGAGAAACAGAGGAAATCTTCATAACAACTTGCAGATCTAATGATAGGCTAGTCAGCTAAATTGCACAGCTGTGGGTGGACTGCAATCAGTCATAAGAATATATTTAGACAGTGCCCAGATGAAAAAGAGATGCATCAGTGTGCGAGATGCAGCTCCTCTTAAAGCAGCATTTAATAAACTAATATAAAGCCTCAAAGTGCTTTATCAGAAAAACAGACGAGTTCCTGAGATGGCACCCTTAAACTTCACTGTGGGTTAGAGTGAAAAAAAAAGAAAGAAAATAAAACAGTCATTGTGACTTATAAAGGCTTTGATAACCATGTGGCAACTAAACTCAAAATATCTGCTGTAAAATCCAGTGAATCGTGAGCCTTTGTTTGGAAAAACTCACTTGGTGGTTTTAGCTGTCCAGTATCTGTGTAGGTCACTGCACATTCATGTTCAACTCCCAGTGAGTCACACAGGTTAATATAGGTAGGTTAGCCTCAGCTAGAAGATGCTGAGGCTGGGTGTTAGTTCAGCTATACACACTTCTGGCACTGTGGACTTAAACACTTTTCACACACTCACTAGTTTACTTCTTTTGTTTTCCACTAACAGTGCCAAATCCTTTGTTGAGACTGTTTGGAAAGGTAGCTAGGTTGACACAAGTTGGTAATCATTTATAATGTATAGCTATAATGTTGTTTGATGAGCCTAGCTATGACAAGAATGTCTGTGGGAAATATAATCTAATTAATCAAAGTGGAGAAGAAAAATAATGTTGAAACCACTGGCACTGAGGAGCATGTTCCTTTAAAACTGGAGGGTTTTGTTGGAGTGTTTTCTCCTAGCAAAACTAGTGACCGGTGAAAGGTGAGCAGGAGCTGAATTTTAAAACATTTTAAAAAGGGTCGGCAAGATCCTGTCGGTTTGCTATAATACATTGTTTATACATAGCCTGTTGATTTGGTCGTTACTAATGTATTCACTGGTGAAAAAAAACTGCTAAAATATGTTACTAAATGTAAGTTATTGAATATGAAACATTTAAAAATCTCATACAGTATAAACTGTGTAATGGTTGAGTGAGTCACTCACTTTGATTTAATCCAGCAGACTGTATGCATAAATCATGAAAAGTCCAAAAAAACATTTTCATGTTTCTCTGATATCATGAAGATTCCCATAACAATTTTAATTCCACCACATTTCAAAATATGCATAATTCAAATTCATTTGTGTTACATTTTTTAAACATAACATAAAAACTGGTAAAAACTAATAACAGAGGCTCATCCAAGTAACTGAAGTCGGCGGTATTATCTTGATAATAGCATTTACATTTACATTACATTTAATCATTTAGCAGACGCTTTTATCCAAAGCGACTTACAAATGAGAACAATAGAAGCAGTCAGGTCAACAAGAGAACAACAACAGAGTACAAGTGCCATGACAAGTCTCAGTTAGTCTAGTATAGAACGCATAGCCAGGTGTATATAATTTTTTTTTTTTTATTAAATGAAAAAGACAAGAAAAGGAAAAGTACTGGTGTTAGTACGTTAAGTGCAGGCGAAAAAGATCTTTAGATGTTTCTTGAAAATGAGTAAAGACTCTGCTGTACGAATTGAGATTGGGAGGTCATTCCACCAGCTGGGCACAGTCCAGGAAAAGGTCCGTGAGAGTGATTTTGAATTTCTTTGGGATGGCACCACAAGGCGTTGTTCACTTGCAGAGCGCAAGCTTCTGGAGGGCACATAGGATTTAACCAGTGAGTTTAGGTAAGTTGGTGCCGTGCCAGTGGTTGTCTTGTAGGCAAGCATCAGTACCTTGAATTTGATGCGAGCAGCTACTGGTAGCCAGTGTAACCTGATGAGGAGGGGAGTAACATGAGCTTTTTTTGGCTCATTGAAGACAACCCTCGCTGCTGCATTCTGGATCATTTGCAGAGGCTTGACAGTGCATGCAGGAAGGCCCGCCAGGAGAGCATTACAATAGTCCAGTCTGGAGAGAACAAGAGCTTGGACAAGAAGTTGGGTTGCTTGCTCTGACAGGAAGGGTCTAATCTTCCTAATGTTGTATAAGGCAAACCTGCAGGACCGGGTCGTTGTAGCAATGTGGTCAGTGAAGCTTAATTGATGATCCATCACAACTCCTAGGTTTCTGGCTGTCCTCGAAGGAGTTATGGTTGACGAGCCCAGCTGTATAGAGAAGTTGTGATGAATCAATGGGTTAGCTGGAATCACCAGTAGTTCAGTCTTTGTAAGGTTAAGCTGAAGGTGATGGTCATTCATCCAGCTAGAAATGTCACTCAGACAGGCTGAAATGCGAGCAGCTACCGTCGGGTCATCAGGCTGGAATGAGAAGTAGAGTTGGGTGTCATCGGCATAGCAGTGATAAGAAAAGCCATGCTTCTGAATGACAGATCCTAAAGATGTCATGTAGATGGAGAAGAGAAGTGGTCCAAGTACTGATAATCTTTCTTACTATCACTGTCTGTTTGTTTGTTTTTTTAATTGTAAAATATAACTTAATTCACTCCATATTTCTGATATTACCGATCAATCTTATCAGATTAACTTTGATCGTTCACTCTTCCGTGACTGCAGCACACCTGCAAAGCGTTAGCACTCCTTAGCTTGTCATTAGCGTTTTCTTTTCTCCTCTCCTCTCCTCTCTCACGCTGCAGTTTTCCACAAGTTCATCAAACAACCGCAGTAAGAATATTTCATCAAGCACGGTGAGTAATGGCTTCTCCTACAATTGTTATTTGCACCTCTTGCCACATGTACAGTTTATCTATCTCTGTCGCTGATGAGGGATTCACATGTGATAAATGCAGGAAAACAGTTAGGCTGACAGAGAAGATTTCAGAATTAGAGACACGCATCCAAACTTTAATTGAGGACAGTAAGAATGTTAGGGCTCTAGATATGGCTTTGGATGCGTCTAGCTCAGGGATTCCTGTACATTGTCCGGTTCCAGCAGAGCCCCTGCAGCAGGGCAACTGGGTGACGGTGAGGCAGCGTAGTCGTGGGTCAAAACACCGCTCTTCTGTTCCGATCAAAACATTAAACAGGTTCTCCCCACTCAGTGATGCACCCACTGAGAAACCTGATGAAAGTGCTCTAGTTATTGGCGATTCTATTGTACGGAACGTGAATATAGAGACACCAGCCACCATAGTCAAATGTTTACCGGGAGCCAGAGCGCCTGACATCTTGGCAAATTTAAAAGTGCTGGCTAATGCTAAACGTAAATACAGTAAGATTGTTATTCATGCCGGCGCTAATGATGTTCGACTTCGTCAGTCGGAGATCACTAAAAATAACTTTAAAGAGGTGTGTGAACTTGCAAGCACGATGTCAGACACTGTAATATGCTCTGGTCCCCTCCCTGCTTACCGTGGTGACGAGATGCATAGTAGATTGTCATCACTCAATGGCTGGATGTCTAAGTGGTGCCCACAGAATAACATAGGTTATATAGACAATTGGACGAGCTTTTGGGGCAGACCTGACCTGTTTAAAAGAGATGGTCTTCATCCCTCCTGGGGTGGCGCCACTCTTCTGTCTAGAAATATGGCAAATAGTCTTAGTGTTTATACTTGACTAACTGGGGCCCAGGTCAGGAAGCAGACAGACTGGCTAAACCGACCGTCTGCTAGCTGCCTCCCGTCACAGAGGTCAGTTAATTCTCAGCACATAGAGACTCTTTCACCTAGATATCACACTATAGAGACTGTGTCTGTTCCACGAACTAGAAAATACAAAAAAACGTCCAAACCAAGTTAAGGTTAACAATTTAATTGAGGTTCAACAAATAAAAAACAAATGCAATATGGATAAACAAATGATAAATATTGGCTTATTGAATATCAGATCCATTTCTACGAAAACACTTTTTGTAAATAATATGATAACTGATCATAATATATATGTGCTCTGCTTGACAGAAACCTGGCTAAAACCTGATGATTACATTATTTTAAATGAGTCCACCCCCCAAGATTATTGTTATAAACACGAGCCGCGTCTAAAAGGCAAAGGGGGAGGAGTTGCTTCAATTTATAATAACCTTTTCAGGATTTCTCAGAGGGCAGGCTTCAAGTATAACTCGTTTGAAGTAATGGTGCTTCATATAACATTATCCAGAGAAACCAATGCTAATGATAAATCCCCTGTTATGTTTGTACTGGCTACTGTATACAGGCCACCAGGGCACCATACAGACTTTATAAAAGAGTTTGGTGATTTTACATCCGAGTTAGTTCTGGCTGCAGATAAAGTCTTAATAGTTGGTGATTTTAATATCCATGTCGATAATGAAAAAGATGTATTGGGATCAGCATTTATAGACATTCTGAACTCTATTGGTGTTAGACAACACGTTTCAGGACCTACTCATTGTCGAAATCATACTCTAGATTTAATACTGTCACATGGAATTGATGTTGATAGTGTTGAAATTATTCAGCCAAGTGATGATATCTCAGATCATTATTTAGTTCTGTGTAAACTTCATATAGCCAAAATTGTAAATTCTACTTCTTGTTACAAGTATCGAAGAACCATCACTTCTACCACAAAAGACTGCTTTTTAAGTTATCTTCCTGATGTATCCGAATTCCTTAGCATATCCAAAACCTCAGAACAACTTGATGATGTAACAGAAACTATGGACTCTCTCTTTTCTAGCACTTTAAATACAGTTGCTCCTTTACGCTTAAGAAAGGTTAAGGAAAACAGTTTGACACCATGGTATAATGAGCATACTCGCACCCTAAAGAGAGCAGCCCGAAAAATGGAGCGCAGCTGGAGGAAAACAAAACTAGAGGTATTTCGTATTTCGTAAAACAAACATAACCCCAGGTATTTATTCAATACAGTGGCTAAATTAACGAAAAATAAAGCCTCAACAAGTGTTGACATTTCCCAACACCACAGCAGTAATGACTTTATGAACTACTTTACTTCTAAAATCGATACTATTAGAGATAAAATTGCAACCATTCAGCCGTCAGCTACAGTTTCGCATCAGACGCATGCACTATAGACCCCCTGAGGAACAGTTCCACTCATTCTCTACTATAGGAGAGGAAGAATTGTATAAACTTGTTAAATCATCTAAACTTACAACATGTATGTTAGACCCTATACCATCTAAGCTCTTAAAAGAGGTGCTTCCAGAAGTCATAGGTCCTCTTCTGACTATTATTAATTCCTCATTGTCATTAGGATATGTCCCCAAAACCTTCAAACTGGCTGTTATTAAGCCTCTCATAAAAAAGCCACAACTTGACCCCAGAGAACTAGTTAATTATAGACCAATCTCGAATCTCCCTTTTCTGTCCAAGATACTAGAAAAGGTGGTATCCTCACAATTATATTCCTTCTTAGAGAAAAATGGTATATGTGAGGATTTCCAGTCAGGATTTAGACCGTATCATAGTACTGAAACTGCTCTCCTTAGAGTTACAAATGATCTGCTCTTATCATCTGATCGTGGGTGTATCTCTCTATTAGTTTTATTGGATCTTAGTGCTGCGTTTGACACAATTGACCACAACATTCTTTTGCATAGACTTGAACACTTTGTTGGCATCAGTGGAAGTGCATTAGCATGGTTTAAATCGTACTTATATGACCGCCATCAGTTCGTAGCAGTGAATGAAGATGTATCATATCGATCACAAGTGCAGTATGGAGTACCTCAAGGCTCAGTTCTAGGGCCGCTACTCTTCACGCTTTATATGTTACCCTTGGGAGATATCATCAGGAAACATGGTGTTAGCTTTCACTGTTATGCTGATGATACGCAGCTCTATATTTCCTCGCAGCTCGGTGAAACACACCAATTTGAAAAACTAATGGAATGCATAGTCGATATAAAAAATTGGATGACGAGTAATTTCTTACTGCTAAATTCAGAAAAAACAGAGGTGTTAATCATAGGGCCTAAAAACTCTACTTGTAATAACCTAGAACACTGTCTAAGACTTGATGGTTGCTCTGTCAATTCTTCGTCATCAGTTAGGAACCTAGGTGTGCTACTTGATCGCAATCTTTCCTTAGAAAGCCATGTTTCTAGCATTTGTAAAACTGCATTTTTCCATCTCAAAAATATATCTAAATTACGGCCTATGCTCTCAATGTCAAATGCAGAAATGTTAATCCATGCATTTATGACTTCAAGGTTAGACTATTGTAATGCTTTATTGGGTGGTTGTTCTGCACGCTTGGTAAACAAACTACAGCTAGTCCAAAATGCAGCAGCAAGAGTTCTTACTAGAACCAGGAAGTATGACCATATTAGCCCGGTCCTGTCCACACTGCACTGGCTCCCTATCAAACATCGTATAGATTTTAAAATATTGCTTATTACTTATAAAGCCCTGAATGGTTTAGCACCTCAGTATTTGAATGAGCTCCTTTTACATTATACTCCTCTACGTCCGCTACGTTCTCAAAACTCAGGCAATTTGATAATACCTAGAATATCAAAATCAACTGCGGGCGGCAGATCCTTTTCCTATTTGGCGCCTAAACTCTGGAATAACCTACCTAACATTGTTCGGGAGGCAGACACACTCTTGCAGTTTAAATCTAGATTAAAGACCCATCTCTTTAACCTGGCATACACATAACATACTAATATGCTTTTAATATCCAAATCCGTTAAAGGATTTTTAGGCTGCATTAATTAGGTAAACTGGAACCGGAACACTTCACATAACACCGTACTTTCTACATCATTAGAAGAATGGCATCTACGCTAATATTTGTCTGTTTCTCTCTTGTTCCGAGGTCACCGTGGCCACCAGATCCAGTCTGTGTCCAGATCAGAGGGTCACTGCAGTCACCCGGATCCAGTACGTATCCAGACCAGATGGTGGATCAGCACCTAGAAAGGACCTCTACTGCCCTGAAAGACAGCGGAGACCAGGACAACTAGAGCCCCAGATACAGATGCCCTGTAAAGACCTTGTCTCAGAGGAGCACCAGGACAAGACCACAGGAAACAGATGATTCTTCTGCACAATCTGACTTTGCTGCAGCCTGGAATTGAACTACTGGTTTCGTCTGGTCAGAGGAGAACTGGCCCCCCAACTGAGCCCGGTTTCTCCCAAGGTTTTTTTCTCCATTCTGTCACCGATGAGTTTCGGTTCCTTGCCGCTGTCGCCTCTGGCTTGCTTAGTTGGGGTCACTTCATCTACAGCGATATCATTGACTTGATTGCAAATTAAAACAGACACTATTTCAACTGAACAGAGATTACATAACTGAATTCAATGATGAACTGCCTTTAACTATCATTTTGCATTATTGAGACACTGTTTTCCAAATGAATGTTGTTCAGTGCTTTGGCGCAATGTATTTTGTTTAAAGCACTATATAAATAAAGGTGATTGATTGATTGACTGATCCCTGAGGAACCCCAGTAGCAAGGTGGTGTGACTTAGAAACCTCACCCCTCCAAGACACACTGAAGGATCTGTCAGAGAGGTAGGACTTAACCCACAGGAGAGCAGTTCCAGAGATCCCCATCTTTCTGAGGGTGGACAGGAGAATCTGGTGATTAACAGTGTCAAAAGCAGCAGACAGGTCCAGTAAGATGAGTACCGAGGATTTTGAAGCTGCTCTTGCTAGTCGCAGGGCTTCAGTAACCGAGAGCAGAGCAGTCTCAGTTGAGTGGCCACTTTTGAAGCCAGATTGGTTGCTGTCCAGGAGTTTGTTCTGTCCAAGGAACATAGAAAGCTTGTTGAACACAGCCCGCTCAAGTGTCTTTGCAATGAATGGAAGAAGGGATACCGTTTGTAGCAATAGAGGAAATGAAGTCTGCTTTGTTAACTGCAGACTGGCAGTTCCAGAGACCAACTGGAATAGAGAGCATAGTAGTAGAGGTCAGAGGGACATGGCGTAGGTTTGTCAGACAGGCCTTCCTGCGACGTACATAGCGTGCTCTCCGAGTGTTAGTAGTGATAGTAGAGATCTGAAAGCACATAGTGACTACAAGTGTAAGATATATCATTTATTATTTATTTATTTATTTATTTTTTTTCTCAGTGGAAGTTTTGCATTTGTTTAGCTAATAAAACATTAAAACTCAATTCAAAATTGTGTACAATTATTTAATGTCATCCTAGTATCGCATACTTGCTTTCTCATTTCATACAAACACAGCTGCTGCCATTTGGCCTAGACCGTTTTGGACCCTGTAAAGGATTGTAAGATATAACTAACAAAGGGAGACAGATAGGGCAGTTATAGGTCGATTACAGTTTCATTTTGAACCTCTTGAAAGGATAAATGTATGCTCTATGGATGACTTTGAAATGGATCAGATGATGAGCAAAGTGTTTACAAGTTAAGATTTGATTTGACCACACCCTTTCCCAGTCGACATATAAGTCAAAATTCATTAATCCATATATGTTTCATAGAAAATGGTTCGATCCAATCCCACATAAGATGAGAGGAAATGAGGGATGCCCAGGGAACTCCGTGGGCTTTAAGAGCAGACCTTAACTGAAAAATAAATATGATGATGTTGGTAAACAAAACTTAGTTCTCAAAAGTCACACAAGTGTTTATGAGAAAAAAAAAAAGTAGGAATGGATGAGGGGATAGGATAATTAACTTTAACATTGTTAATTGGCATTAAAGCAGATTTGGTCCAGTTTATCTAGTTTAACAACTAGTGGTCACATTCCTTAATTATATTGGTTATTGATATATCAAAGTTATCTAAATATAAAAAAAAAAAAAATGTCATCAGCATACAACAAAACAATATGATTATGGTCATGAATCTTAATTGGTGGAACGTCAGTCTTCAGGCACTTTCTGTTTCGTACCCGACAACTGCTTCAGGCATGTTTAGGGCATTCCTGTACCTGAGGGTCGGGTATGTCCGTAAGGTGCCAACTTCTTTGCCAGTGTCCATAGTTCTTCAGGCATTCTGTTCAATCAATCAACCAATCACCTTTATTTATATAGTGCTTTAAACAAAATACATTGCGCCCAAGCACTGAACAACATTTATTTGGAAAACAGTGTCTCAATAATGCAAAATGATAGTTAAAGGCAGTTCATCATTGAATTCAGTTATGTCATCTCTGTTCAGTTGAAATAGTGTCTGTTTTAATTTGCAATCAAGTCAATGATATCGCTGTAGATGAAGTGACCCCAACTAAGCAAGCCAGAGGTGACAGCGGCAAGGAACCGAAACTCCATCGGTGACAGAATGGAGAAAAAAACCTTGGGAGAAACCAGGCTCAGTTGGGGGGCCAGTTCTCCTCTGACCAGACGAAACCAGTAGTTCAATTCCAGGCTGCAGCAAAGTCAGATTGTGCAGAAGAATCATCTGTTTCCTGTGGTCTTGTCCTGGTGCTCCTCTGAGACAAGGTCTTTACAGGGCATCTGTATCTGGGGCTCTAGTTGTCCTGGTCTCCGCTGTCTTTCAGGGCAGTAGAGGTCCTTTCTAGGTGCTGATCCACCATCTGGTCTGGATACGTACTGGATCCGGGTGACTGCAGTGACCCTCTGATCTGGACACAGACTGGATCTGGTGGCCACGGTGACCTCGGAACAAGAGAGAAACAGACAAATATTAGCGTAGATGTCATTCTTCTAATGATGTAGAAAGTACGGTGTTATGTGAAGTGTTCCGGTTCCGGTTTACCTAATTAATGCAGCCTAAAAATCCTTTAACGGATTTGGATATTAAAAGCATATTAGTATGTTATGTGTATGCCAGGTTAAAGAGATGGGTCTTTAATCTAGATTTAAACTGCAAGAGTGTGTCTGCCTCCCGAACAATGTTAGGTAGGTTATTCCAGAGTTTAGGCGCCAAATAGGAAAAGGATCTGCCGCCCGCAGTTGATTTTGATATTCTAGGTATTATCAAATTGCCTGAGTTTTGAGAACGTAGCGGACGTAGAGGAGTATAATGTAAAAGGAGCTCATTCAAATACTGAGGTGCTAAACCATTCAGGGCTTTATAAGTAATAAGCAATATTTTAAAATCTATACGATGTTTGATAGGGAGCCAGTGCAGTGTGGACAGGACCGGGCTAATATGGTCATACTTCCTGGTTCTAGTAAGAACTCTTGCTGCTGCATTTTGGACTAGCTGTAGTTTGTTTACCAAGCGTGCAGAACAACCACCCAATAAAGCATTACAATAATCTAACCTTGAAGTCATAAATGCATGGATTAACATTTCTGCATTTGACATTGAGAGCATAGGCTGTAATTTAGATATATTTGCAAAAATGCAGTTTTACAAATGCTAGAAACGTGGCTTTCTAAGGAAAGATTGCGATCAAGTAGTACACCTAGGTTCCTAACTGATGACGAAGAATTGACAGAGCAACCATCAAGTCTTAGACAGTGTTCTAGGTTATTACAAGTAGAGTTTTTAGGCCCTATGATTAACACCTCTGTTTTTTATGAATTTAGCAGTAAGAAATTACTCGTCATCCAATTTTTTATATCGACTATGCATTCCATTAGTTTTTCAAATTGGTGTGTTTCACCGGGCTGCGAGGAAATATAGAGCTGAGTATCATCAGCATAACAGTGAAAGCTAACAACATGTTTCCTGATGATATCTCCCAAAGGTAACATATAAAGCGTGAAGAGTAGCGGCCCTAGAACTGAGCCTTGAGGTACTCCATACTGCACTTGTGATCGATATGATACATCTTCATTCACTGCTACGAACTGATGGCGATCATATAAGTACGATTTAAACCATGCTAATGCACTTCCACTGATGCCAACAAAGTGTTCAAGTCTATGCAAAAGAATGTTGTGGTCAATTGTGTCAAACGCAGCACTAAGATCCAATAAAACTAATAGAGAGATACACCCACGGTCAGATGATAAGAGTAGATCATTTGTAACTCTAAGGAGAGCAGTTTCAGTACTATGATACGGTCTAAATCCTGACTGGAAATCCTCACATATACCATTTTTCTCTAAGAAGAAAAATGTTGTCCTCCATTCCAGGAATTAGGTCAAGAAATGCTTAATCTGCTGTGTCCAGACTATGCACACAGAGCTGCTCCGTGGCACAAGGCAAATCAGCTGCTTGTTTTCTTTGGTCTACCAAAGAAAGGATCTCCGGTGACCTATCCAACTATGAGTAGGTGGGTGGTCGAGCCCATCTCACTACCCTACGAGTCCTCTGGCCTTCCGTCACCTATGGGGGTCAGAGTGTACTCAACCAGTAGTATGGTGTCCTACAAGGCTTTTAACTTGTGTGTGGCCTTGCAGGACATTTGTGCTGTGGCGGGCTGGTTTTCTCCACACACTTTTGTCCACTTCTATAACCTAGACCTGTCATCTACTTTAGTGTCCCAAGTTGTCTCTTTGTGATATGCTCAAGAGATGCACACAGGCAGGGACTTCTTAGTATGGTGCAGTGGGTACTCTCGTTCCCAAGGCGTTTCTCGATGCAGCTCTAGTTCCTGAAGGGGAACGTCTCCAGGTTACATATTTAACCATGGTTCCCAGAGGGAATGAGATGCTGTGTCTCTTTGCAATATTTTCTCCATCCCTGCAGGTGCTACTTCATCAAAGCTAACTTGTGTTCTACTGGGTGTGCTTTTATACTTCCTGGTTGCTCATGTCACCCTGCTTGTGACATCTTGCTGCTCCATTGGGCTGATTTTACATTCACTTCAGAACACGCTCACGCAGGGGTGTTCCTTCGGGGGGAACATGGTTACATTCATAACCTGAAGATGTTTGTTAGACTTCAAATGTTTATAAAGATTGTGTCTATTGAATATGAATATTTGCTTAGAGTTTTTCAGAGATGCGAGCTCCAGGGTGTCAGAGGCCATTCAGCACTCATAAACCCACCCAGAGCAGCCTCACCTCGGCCAGATCTTCTGGAATTTGCCACTGTCTCTGAAATAGTTACACATCAAACGGGTTACATCTAAATCTAACGGGTCGTCTTTGGTCTCATTAGTCTATTATTTGTTCCGGAGTAAATAGTTTTGGCTGAGGTCAAAGTGTAATTTTATATTTTATATAACTTATAAAATAATTATATGTTATATATAGCATGATGATGGCTAGTATTGTTGTTTATTAAATATTATTTAATAAATTATATTTTATATTTTATATAAATAATACTAGTATTTAATAGTTATGACAAACGGTATGTGTGTTCATGATTGTCCTTTAGTTACACTGTTCCACCTTTAGATGGCGACAATATGAGTGAGTCAGCATAATTTATTTATTTATTTTTTATATTGAAAGAGCATTGAAACAGTTGTAAACAAGGATGTTATTTTTGCTTTCAACAACACCTCGTAAGATGCAGCCAACAAATGCACTGAGCAGCATTATAATTGGAAATCACTGTTAACAGATGAAAGGATAGTACAACAAAGATATTGCTTTCCTCAATGGACATTCAAACCAATATTTTATTCTGAATACGAGACTTAGCTAAATAAGCTATATCAGATGCAGGTAATCAAACTCATCCAGTCCATCTCTCTCTCGTAATAGAGTGAGCTGTTAATACATTAATATAATACGCTTTTAATGAAGCAGCTCAACATTCCTTTGTAACTAGAGTGATGTTTTATAATTAGTAAAGGAGGCTTGAGCTCGGCTGATAAACTGTCAAGATGAGATTTTAATCTGTGGCAGATGGAAGTCCTTCTGCACAAAAGAAGGTATTTATAAAAGGGACTTTGTTGTTGTTTCTTATGTATTCACACAGTTGTGCCGTCAAACTATTGTATAAATGCAATATCATATGAGTATCAGTGCAATATGGTTGCATTTTGGCATGCTGTGATTGAAAGAGGTAAAACACTGACATGAAAATTTATGAAAAAGACACGGTGAAGAAAAAAAAAAACTGTTCTCTAAGCAGGAAGTGGAATATCAAACAGTCTAGTATTAAACAGCAGACAGTCATGCCTGACCAGCAAGCTATAAACAAAATTTTGGATGTATCCTGTTAACCCTGCTGGACTTTGTATCCATAGAGGTCACATAGCAGTAAGTAGCAGCCATGAAGATATTTCGATTTAAAAGCAGGATTCCAAGTGAATCAAGCATCACACATTTGTTCACACTATCCCTTTCCACTATGTGACTCCAACAAACTTTCTCTCTCTCTTTTCAGGTAAGCTTACAAAGCCATGTCTGAAGCAAACTCACAATCACTGGGTATGCCCTTTAATAACTTTCCTAATGGCAAAGTTTGAAATCAAACAGCATAAGCCCTGTGGAAAAACATTTGGTATAAAACTGAAGGATGGGTGCATGAACTCAAGCTGAGCAGAAGAAGATGTGAAGATGATTGACAGCATGATTCTGCTCAATAAAAGAGAAAACACCAGTGGACAAAGAACTTTTTTTTCCTCTGGTCCCTTTCCTCTGTTGTCCCTCTTTCTTAGAGTACACAGACCCCCACACACAGTCATGAGGAGCCCTCACTACAGAGGGCTTAGACATTAATTTCCATTGTGAGGGGAGAACAAAAGACACCTTAACGCTTTCAAAAATGTCCCCCTTCTCTCTTCTTCTGTCACTTTCTCCTTTTTACAATGAATGAGTAAAAGTGTCAAAGGACCTCTAAGAGGAAACCTCTGAATGACTATGTTGTGAATTTAAACTGTCTAATTTGGAATAAAACAAGAAAGCTATTGAGAAAGGGCATTAGAAAAGTTTTCACCAGTTAGTCTCACTCCACCTGTAAAACTTAGCTTTAGTTTATATTTCCTGATTCTCTGAATTTTCACTTGATAAAAAGTTTCAGAAGAGATCTTGATAATGTCTGTGCTCAGATGCCAAAAACTGCAATCAAATATCAGAGAGACAAATTCATGAAGATGAAGTGCCTTTTATATATAAAAAAAATCTTAGATTAGATTTAAAAAAAAAAAAAAAAAATACAGATTTAAAATAATATTTTAAATCTGGAAACGCTGATCAACACAAACAAGCCAGTTACAATTTCAGTAAAGGTTGAAGAACAATTCAACACATGACATCACATATTTTAAAGATAATAAACCAGCTACTATGAACATTTATGCCTCTCTACCGGATAAGCTTAATAACTTTTATGCTCATTTCATGGCTCACAACACAACACAACACACACAGACAGTGCTCCAGGCTGCTGCAGAAGAGGAGAGTGCACTCTCCGTCTCTGTCGTGGATGTAACCTGATCCTTCCAAGGCTGCGAGTCTTGATGGAACCCAGGCTGTGTTCTCCGTCACAGACATTTTCCACCTCTCCCTCTCTCTGTCTGTGGTCCCCTCGTGCTTCAAACAAATCCCCCATCATGCCCATATTAAAGAAAAATAAAATCACATGCTTGATTGACTGGAGGCCCATTGCTCTGACAGCCATCTTCAGCAAGTTTTTTTTTTTTGAGAGACTCATCAGAGACTACATCTGCTCTTTTGGATCCGCTACAATTTGCATACCGTTGCAACTATTGCATTCACCCTACACACTGCCGTCTCCACCTGAGAAATAAGAACGCCTATTTGAGAATGCTGTTTGTGGGCTACAGCTCAGTATTTAACACCATAGTGCCTGCCACTCTTGCTGCGAAGCTCCAGACTCTGGGACTAAACAGATCTTTGTGCAGCTGAATCCTGGACTTCCTGACAGGCGGAAGTCAGGTTGTTAGAATGGGCAACAACAGAATGGGCAACAACACTTCATCCCCACTGACCCTCAACAGGACACAGCTCCTCAGGGCTATGTCCTCAGCCCACTCCTGTACTCCCTGTAGACACCTGACTGTGCAGCCACACACAGCTCTGACGTCATTGTCACTGACGACACAATGGTAATAGGCCTGATCACCGACAATGATGAGATGGCCTACAGAGAGGAGGTGAGCACCCTAACTAAATGGTGTCAGGAGAACCATCTCTCACTCAGCATTGATAAGACCAAGGAGCTGGTGGTGGATTTCAGGAAACACAGACCCATGACCATCGACAAGACACCTATGGAGCAGGAGCAAATTCCTATGCACTAACATCAGTGAGGATCCCACATGGTCTACGCACACTGATGCAGTGCTGAAGAAGGCACATCAATGCCTCTTCTTTCTGAGACAGCTGATGAAGTTTGGAATGAGCCCCAGCATCCTCAGATCCTTCTACACCTGCATTGTGGAGAGCATCCTGACGGGCTGCATCACTGCCTGGTTTGGAAACTTTACCGCTGGCGACTCCAAAGCTCTGCAAAGGGTTGTGCGAACTTCCCGTCACATTGCAGGAGGTGAGCTTCCCTCCCCTTCAGGACATCTACACCAGACAGTTGTATTATGGAGGATCATCAGAGACTCCAGCCACCCATCCCACAGACTGCTCTCTCTGCTGCCCTGAAGAAGACTGTAATGATAAAATCTCCATACTCACCGGGAAGAAGGAGGCGGGAACCGGCGCACAATCAAAATGAAACTTTAATTACAAAAATAAACACAAAACAGCGCACCAGCCCCTCACGGATGACTGGTGCGCACAAAATAAAAAGCAAACAAAAAATATTGCCCAAGCCTGGTTTTATATCCTTCCATCTTCTACGTGGGACTCGAGACCGGTGGTGGGTCGCAGGTGTAGCTCATCTTCCATCACTACACCTGGCCTCACTCCTCGTTCCCACATCTCTCGGCCCTGCCCCACTCATCACATACCCCCATCGCCCCTCGCAGGCCGGGGGGTACCCTCGAGACTGTGCTCTACTCCCCCCCCCCTTCCCTCCGGGGGGACCGCTCACGGGGACCTGCGGGAACCTGGGGGTAGGACAGACGAGGCGAGAGAAAAGGAGATGGAAGGAGGAGCGACAGGGACGAGAGAGGAGAGAGAAAAAAAAATCAGGTTCCCAGACGCACTGCTGCTCGGCCCTCCACCAGCTGGGTGATCTCCTCCGCGGTGCCTGGCGGTGGCACTGGACGGCCCTCGGCGGACGGCACGACACCCCTCCGCCGCCCGGTGGACAGCGACGGCTTCTCTGGTTTTGGGCAGCCGGCAGGAGTCCCCCGTTCCCTGTTCATCCCCGTTCAGGTGGACGGCAACAGGCTCCGGCTCTCTGGGGAACGGCGCTGACTCCTCCGCTCCCTCACGGATGGCAACCGCCCCTCCACATTGTGGCTCGCCCGTCCCCGGCAACTCGCTCCAGCCCACCGCCTCGAGCATCCATGGTGGCACACTCCTCGCCTGCTCGATGGCACCGCGGATTCACCACAACGGCGAGGGATCTTCAGCAGCGTGTCCCTCCTTCTCCCGGGCTTCGGCACCACTATAATGATAAAATCTCCATACTCACCGGGAAGAAGGAGGTGGGAACCGGCGCACAATCAAAATTAAACTTTAATGACAAAAATAAACACAAAACAAAATAAAAAGCAAACATAAAATATTGCCCATGCCTGGTCCTCTCTCGTCCTTCACGGTCGTCGCTCCAGTTTTATATCCTTCCATCTCCTACGTGGGACTCGATACCGGTGGTGGGTCGCAGGTGTAGCTCATCTACAATCACTACACCTGGCCTCACTCCTCGTTCCCACATCCCTCGGCCCCGCCCCACTCGTCACAAAGACGTCTCTGCAGCATCCGATCCCACACTTGTTGACTGAGGGATAGCTTTTTCCCTCAGGCTATCAGACTAATGAACAATCAAAACTAATACACCCTATAGCTCCCTGCATCATACTCCCACAATACGGTATGCCACACACTGCACTTTAACTTGCACACATTCTAACTTGACCTCACTGATTGGAGTGTTTTTGAAGCTGCTACCACCAATCTGGACGAACTCACAGAGACTGTGACATCCTATATTAGTTTTTGTGAGGATATATGCATTCCTACCAGGACTCATTTAACATTCAACAATGATAAGCCATTGTCTACAGCAAAACACAGACATGTTCGTCAGGCCAAAGAGGATGCCTACAGAAATGGGGACATAGTCTTGTACAATCAGGCCATGAACACACTGAACAAAGAGATTAGAGCAGCTAAAAAGACCTACGCTAAAAAGTTGGAAGACCAGTTTACTTCCAACGACTCAACTTCACTGTAGAGAGGACTGAGAGCCATCACTAACTACAAGACACCATCCCCCTGCACTGAGACTAATCAACGACTTGCTAATGACCTGAATGAGTTTTATTGTGGATTTGAAACCCCCAACACCCATTCTGACCATCTCCCTACACAACCATTACACACCCACCCCTCCTGCTCTTCAAATTTGTGAAGATGATATGTGCCAGGTCTTCAGGAAGAACAAAAGAAGAAAAGCACCAGGCCCAGATGGCATTACACCAACCTGTCTGAAAACCTGTGCTGACCAGCTGGCCCCCATCTTTTCACAGATCTTCAACAGATCTCTGGAGTTGTGTGAAGTGCCTTCCTGCTTTAAACGCACCAACATCATCCCCGTTCCAAAGAAACCCAAGATAACAGGACTTAACAACTACAGAGCTGTGGCTCTAACGTCTGTCGTCATGAAGTCATTTGAAAAACTGGTTCTGGCTTATCTGAAGGTCATCACTGGACCCTTTCTGGACCCCCTGCAGTTTGCGTACCGAGCAAACAGGTCCGTGGATGATGCGATCAACATGGGATTGCACTTCATCCTGCAACATCTGGACAAAACAGGGACTTATGTGAGGATCCTTTTTGTGGACTTTAGTTCGGCTTTCAACACCAGCATCCCAACAGCCATTCAGACCAAATGACCCAGCTCTCTGTTCCTAGCTCTATCTGTCAGTGGATCACTAGCTTTCTGACAGATAGGCTACAGTTAGTGAGACTGGGGAAATTCCGCATATTTTATGTGTATTTTTTATGTTTATTAGTCTACATAATGTACAATTTGTACATACTGCGCATATTGTGTAGTGCTAACTGTATGTCTGTCTAATGGTACACTGTATGTACTGACTACATGTATGTGCATATTGCACATCGTCATCTGTTGTAATCTCTGTGGTTATATGTAAATTGTTTCTGCAATTTCTGGAGCACGCTCCCAAGAATTTCACTCACCAGGGCACATGTGCTGGTGATGTGACAATGAAAGTGATTTGACTTGACTTGACTTTATTTACACCAAATTAATTTTGAATCAACAAAAGGGAATTATCATTTAAATAGTATTTCTTTAGTGGCATATTTTAAGAAATCTGCTGATTTTTTCATGAATAAAATGAGTAATTATATTGTAATGGTTAGAAGTCAAGAAATACCACAATTTCCAGTTTACAAGCAGAAGTGACACTCATTGTTCCATCAGATATCCACAAGCAATCCGTGCAGCATATGATAGAAAAAAAAAAAATAATAATAATAATAATAAATAATAATTTTGCATATATCGAAAAAGTTTTATATCAAATCACCTCTGGTTCTATCCAGAAACAACTGTTCATTCATTTGGTGAAGATAGCAAACATCTGTTTCCTCAATTAAACAACACAACTAAAAGCTCAGTGCAAATGCAGTACTACATTTCACCATATGTTGAGCACAAACTACCATCTAGACTACTGTTACACATCCCTGTTTCTCATCCACACATGCATTATTCACAGTAGCAATGATTGATAAAAAAAAATGTTTCTCTCCTAATAGCATCCATAAAGCGGCAACAATGAACATATTCACAATTTGCATATGCACACACATTATCCATCTGCATCCTGATATGGCAGATATACCTGAAGTTATTATTTTATTACATTATTTGTAGTGTTAGCAGAGTCTTGCATTTTATTGCACAGAAGGGTCTGGTGGCAAAAAAAAAAAAAACTGTTTACACTTCATAATCACAATTTATGTCCATCTGAATATAATGAAACAATTATTTAATATAATTAACTGACAAAACAAACAAAAACAAATATTTACTTCTGCTAACCTGGAACACCTTTTAGGAATTATTAATAAATATTAGTTAAAATTGATTGAAGTCTTTCTGAAGTTAAGATTAAAACATACACTATTGTCACAATCACCTACTGTGTTGGAGTGAGGAACTCGAATCCACTGTCAGACACCAATGTGTCCCTGAGCAAGACACTTAACCCCTAGCTGCTCCAGAGCAGTGCGACCTGTGACATATATAGCAATTGTAAGTCGCTTTGGATAAAAGCATCAGCTAAAATGAATAAATGTAAAATGTAAATTGTTATCTGATGTCTCCAGAGTGTTTGGTTGCATTCAGAAGTTATTCTATCAGCTGTATCTGATGCAATGAATAATATGAATAAAGCCAAACACAAACCTTGAATAAGTCATGAAAGACTCAGAATCTGTTCACAATCGGAATTGGCAAGACTTGTGAAAGGAAAACACAGGTGAGGCCATGTTTAATATTGTCAGAAAGTAGCAAAGGGAACACAGCCGGAATAATCAGATTGTATTTAGGGAAAAAAATTGAGAAATGCTAAATTAGGGTCAAACAACACACAACATACATGTGTGTTTTAAATGAAACATGCCACTATTTGTCCCACAGTCACAGCAGACACACCAAACTCAGTCTCTCACAGGTAAATTGTAAAGTCCATCACAATAGTGTCCAGCTAAATCAAACACCTTTTCTAGTGGACCAGATTACCATGAATCATGTATTGCTTGGCATAACACATATCCCATTGTGATTTTGCACATGGGGGTAAAGTAACTGATTAGAATTACAGTGAAGGCCAGGCTACATCTTTTTATTGTTGGATAAGTAGCAAAGACAACCAAAAAAGTCTCTGGATAATGAAGACGACTACACACAAAATTAGAAAGCCTTCTCTGAACTGCAAGCCTATTTGCATTATTATTAATTAGAAAGCAAAACTGCTCATTTATAATAATAAAATAACAACAAAAAACAACAACAACAGACAAACAGAGCTTTCCACCAAAACAAAGCCACGTGGTGCAAACAAAATTTAGAAGAGAGAGAGAGAGAAAAAAAGTATTTCAAGTATCAAATGTCAAATGGGTTTTAAGTCACATGGTCCATAATGATATTTACTATTTAATAATTCATCAAAAAATACCTCAAATGTAACATTTGATTTTATGATTTTACAATGCGTGCATTCAAGTATATTCTAAGTGTATGCAAATTATTAATGTGATATTAAGTTATTATTAATGTATTCATTTTAACTTGAGGAAACCAACATAAACACTAAAAGGTACAGTATGTTGATAATTGTCATGAATATGGAATGACTCCTGGCTACTCTGTGTGTTCCCCTTGTTGGAATATTAAGAAAATCTTTTTGGTGTTAACTCTTCGTCTCCTCGTTCCTCGCTCCAACACAGAAGGGCGATTGTGACAGAAACTAGACATTTAAAATAGTATTTTTTTTTTTTTTTTTTTGCATCTTTCCGCATGCTACACGTCCCTACTGTCATCTCTCTGGCTACTCCCTCCATCTGATTCACCCTGGCTCCTCCTGTTTCCTCCTTGGCTCTTCCTTCCATCGTCACCACCTTGGACTCTGTCTGCTGGCACCCTCCCGGGTTTCCATCCTCCTCCTGAGCCTCCTTCAAAGTTCCCAACCATCCATCCCCATATTGTTCCTACAGCGCAAGGATGCACCTTCAGGGAGTTGGGGCAATATATCATGGATATGGACTTTCTCTGTGTGTTTTCCCTCATTTGTAACATGTCCATATTTGTTTTGTTCTGGTTCCTGTTCCCATTATGTGGTCATTGTTTCCAGGTGTGTCTCATTCATCCTTCTCACCTGTCTGCCCCTCACTATCTGCTCTATTTGAGTTCTAGCCTGTTCCATTCTCCCGTGTCTGGTATTAAATGTCAACTTCGGGCTACGTGTGTGTCTCCTGTCTACCCTGTGTATTCCCCTTGTTGGAATTTTAAGTTGCTTATGACAAAAACTTTGATTGATGAGGGTCATAAAATTTCCATCCCCCACTCTCCCTCCCACCGTACTGGACACCTGTTTGGACACCTGTACCTGTACAGCCCCCACCTGCCTAATTGACCATCTGTTTATGCATCTCAATGATCTGAAGGAATTCATGATTGTTTGAGAAAGTTTTTGTGTGGGGCCATTGAAAATTGTTCAAAAACGATGGGCTTCAAACTTTAAAATTTGAAACGTGGTATGATTATTAAACAGGGTAAGGGAATAAAAAAAAAAAATGCATAACACATTTCAAGAAAAACATTAAAACATACATGGAAAAGAAACATTTTAATGACAATTAAATTTTTTCCTGTAAAACAGTAAAATGTGGGTGAAGTTATGTATCTAAGTTGTTAAACATTTTAAAAAGTAGTTAGAGTTTGTTACAAGTTAAATAAAAAGAAAATTAGGCTACTGATAATCTATGTAAAACAAACAAACAGAAATGTATCAAATACGTTTGTAAAACAGTTGGTGACAGTCAAAGCTTGGAACATTACAATTTAAAAACTACTGAGTTTGTTACCAGTTACAAAAGAAAATAACAAATGCTGACTTATCCTTTTTTTTAAACAAAAAATAATCATTCCAGATATGTTCATTAAACAATAAAGTAGATTTTCAGTGATACATTTTTTAAAAGTTAGAGTTTGTTACAGTAAAAAAAAATGTTGACTTTAGCGCTATATAAAGGTGACTTATCTTACCGTGATTTAAAAAAAAAAAAAAAAAAAAGTATCAGAAGCGAACGTTAAGCAATAAGATACTAGTCTTTCATTACAATTTAGGAAAGCTAGTGTTTCATCACAACAGTAAAAAGTTAAACAAAAGAAAAAGAACCACGTATTTATGGTGATCTAAAAGAAAATGCATCAGACACGGTCGTTAACCTGTTAAATGTCACCCCGTCCCGTATACGGGACACCTACGTTGTCTATACTATATTACAATCAAATCTAATCTAATCTTGACAAACTATATATCGCTGGAAAGGTCTAAGACTCCCAAATATATATTTTACCAATATTTTTTGTTAAAAATTATGTAGGAAAGGTAATAGATGAATTTATGACAAGAGTGCACCCTCAGAAATCTACATTACAAAAGGAGCTTTTACCTTTGTTAAAAAAAAAGACTTCCTCGTTGCCTTTTTCCCTATCACTTTTTAGAAATCATCAGAAGTTATATATCACTTGAAAACATAAAATCTCAAAATTCATCCTTCAAAACCCATTTTAAAATCAAACATTGCATTACCATGTAAATGGTACATCAAAATCATGTTACAAAATGTTTTCAGTCATGAATTATAAAAATTTAGGTTTGTATCATGCACATTCATGTCTATCTTCAAAAACGTGAGTGACAGTTAACAGGTTAAAACCCCAGCTTAGTGCATGTTCCAAACTTACATTTTTATAATTCATGAATGAAAACATTTTGTAACATGATATTGATGTACCATTTATATGGTAATGCAATGTCTGATTTTAAAATGGGTTTTAAAGGATGAATTTTGAGATTTTAAGTTTTCAGTTGATAAATAATTTCTGATTATTTCTAAAATGTGATAGAGAAAAAGGCGACAAAGAAGTCTTTTTTTTTAAAACAAAGGTCAAAACTCCTGTTATAATATAGATTTTTGAGGGTGCACTCATGTCATAAATTAATATATTACTTTTCCTACATCATTTTTAATGGGGCAAGATCGGGATCGAGTTCAGTTTCCTGACAGCCTGATGGATGAAGCTGTTCTTCAGTCTGCTGGTCCTGGCCTGGAGACTCCACAGACTCCTCCCTGAAGGCAGCAGACTGAAGAAGCTGTCTGAGTGGGATCACCTGTGATGCAGAGGGCTTTATGGGTTAGACGGGTTCCGCAAATGTCCAGGAGGGAGGGGAGAGAGACACCAATGATCTTCTCAGCTGCTCTCACTATGCATCGTAGAGTCTTCCACCTGGCACCATACCACAGTGATGCAGCTCGTCAGGATGCTCTCGATGGTACCCCTGTAGAAGGTGTACATGATGGGGGGCGGGGCTCTGGCTCTTCTCAGTTTGCAGAGGAAGTAGAGACGCTGCTGTTATTTCTTGGCCAGTGCTGCAGTGGTGTCTGTCCAGGAGAGGTCCTCTGTGATGTGCACAGCCAGGAACTTGATGCTGCTCACTCTCTCCACGGTCGCACTGTTGATGGCCAGAGGAGCATGCTGATTGTGCACTCTCCTGAAGTCTACAACAATCTCCTTTGTCTTCTTCATGTTCAGAGAGAGATTGTTGTCACTGCACCACCCGGCAAGGTGGCTCACCTCACTCCTGTAGTTGGTTTTATCTCTGTTGCTAATGAGACCCACCACAGTCATGTCACCGCAAACTTAATAAAGAGGTTGGAGTTGTGTGACTGTGTGCAGTCGTGGGTCAGCTGAGTGAAGAGGAGGGGACTCAGCACACATCCTTGGGGGCCCAAGTATTCAGTGTGATGGTGCTGGATGTGTTGCTGCTGACCCGTACTGCCTGCTGACTTCCAGAAAATCCAACAGCCAGTTGCACAGTGAAGTGTTGAGCCCCAGCTGGGTTTGTAAATGAGCTGTTGAGGGATGATAGTGTTGAATGCTGAACTGAAGTCTCTGAACAGCATTCTGACATATGAGTCCTTTTTGTCTATATGTGTGAGTGCTGAGTGGACGGTAGTTGTGATGGCATCATCGGTTGAGTTGGTGGACCGATATGCAAACTGGAATGGGTCCAGGGAGGTGGGGAGGCCAGACTTGATACGGTGGATGACTAGCCATTCAAAGCACTGCATGATAATTGGAGTAAGTGCAACTGGAAGGAAGTTACTGAAGCAGGATGGAGACGGCTTCTTCGGGACTGGAATGACTTGCATGTGGGGAAAACAGCTGAACTAAGTGAGATATTGAAAATGTCTGTGAAGAAATCATTAAGTTCCACTGCACAGTCTCTCAGTACACGCCCAGGGATGTTGTCAGGACCCAGGGCTTTCCGTGCATTGATCCTGCTGAAGGATCTCCTCACGCTTTCTGGGGTCAGCCTCATCACCTGGTTGCCGGGAGGAGGTGAAGTTTTCTGTGCAGTGGTGGTGTATTGTTTCTCAAAGCAAGCGAAGAAGGCGTTCACCTTGTTCAGCAGAGAGATGTTGCTGTCACAGGTCTGCGGTAGGGGATTGTGGTCCGTAATGGTCTGTTTCCCCTCCCACCGGCTCCGAGTGTCTCTGCTGTTGCAGAATTGATGGGCTATCCTCCTGGAGAACTGTCTCTTAGCCTCTCTGATTCTGCAAGACAGGTTGGCCCTAGCTGTTCTCAACCTCACCTCACCTCCAGCTCTGAAGGCAGCATTCTGCATTTTCAGGGGTCTGTAGACCTACCCTGTCATCCACGGCTTCTGTTTAAACTGGACAGTGATGATCTTTGTGACTGTTACATCATCAATACACTTGTTGATGTAGGCAGTGACAGTCTCTGAGTACTCTTGGAGGTCAGTGGTGTTATTGTATGTGGCAGTCTGTTTAAGCATATTCCAATCAGTGGTGTCAAAGCAGTCCTGAAGAGCCTCTGAAGACCCTTCTGGCCACACTTGAATCTGGTTTGGCGACTTTAATGAGCTGTCTGTATGAAGGCATTAGCATGACAGTGATTTGGTCTGATGCACCGAGGTGGGGGACGGGGAGGGATTTGTAAGCTCCTCTCTATGTGGTGTGAACAAAGTCTAAAATGTTATTACCCTGTGCTGGAAAGTTAATGTGTTGGTGTATTTTTGGAAACACACTCTTTAAGTCTGCATGGTTGAAATCACCAGCTATGATGAGAAAGGCATGTCTGCTGTTTACTGATGAGCTGGTACAGTTCATTTAGTACATTGTTCCTGTTGCTCTTGTTGGAGTTCGGAGGAATGTAAACAACAATGAGCAGTATGGCAGTATATTCCCTCAGTGGACAGAACGGCTGGCACTTAATAATCATAAACTCCACCAGGGGTGAACAGTGTTTGACTACGAGTGTTTGACTACGAGATGACTTAATGGATGATGAATCGGTTCATTGAATCAGTTAATTGAACCAAATTGTCCAAATGAATCGCTTGGCAGAAGTGAATCAGACTTTGCATCACTTACACGGATCACAAAAAAAGAGAGGTTTGTAACATCACAACATGGAAGGAGCGTAAACTTCACAAAATGTGTGGAAATGTGAGACTTTGTATATAGAGTACCTGAGCATTTGTTTAATCAGAAGTCCAACGATTTAGAGCGCTGACATGTATGAGTATTTTGGGATATGGGGCCCCGACGGCCATGTTTGAAGTCTGAGGTGTATGCTGGGTATTGTAGTTCCCTGACCTGAAGGTCTACAGTGCTTGAATGAGGTATTAGTTAAACGTGTTCAACTGAACACCTATGTAAAAACTAAAATAATTGTTAAAACATATTTAGACTAATGTTTATATCCAAGAATAATACAATATACATAAGTAAAAAAAGTAAGTAAAATTAATTTGTATAGCACATAAAAATCACATAGTGCTTCACAACAATAGTTAGAATACACAACACTAATAAATACATTTCAACACATAATCAAAATAAACAGAAGTACAAATAAGGCCAACCCACAGTCTAGTTAAAAGCCTCTTTAAAAATAAGAGTTTTCAACTGAGTTTTAAAATTTTCCACTCAATCCAAGCAGCGTATGGAAGGAGGCAAAGCGTTCCACAACCAAGGTGCCACAGTTTGAACGAACGGTCCCCTCTAGTTTTAAAATGTGTAAGGGGGGCAACTAAAAATCCCTGGCCTGTTGATCTCAGACTACGTGAGGACGTACGCAGCTGTATCAGGTTAGAGATGTATGGGGGCGCCTGTCCTTGTAAGGCTCTAAAAGTTAGAGCCAAAATTTTAAAGTGCATTCTAAATTTCACTGGTAGCCAATGAAGAGAAGCTAAAATTGGAGTAATATGTTCCCTTTTACTCGTGTGGGTTAAACGCCTAGCAGCAGAATTTTGGACAGTCTGGAGATGACAAAGATCCTTCTTATTAAGGCAAATAAAAAGACTGTTACAATAGTCTAAATGAGACGAAATAAAAGCATAAATGGTCATCTCCAACTCTGCCTTTGACACCAAGGCTCTTATCTTAGAAATGTTCCTTAATTGAAAGAAACAGTTTTTAATAAGTTGATTCGAGTGTTTCTCTAGAGACATGGCTGCATCAAAAACAACACCTAAGCTCTTGAGACTCGGCTGAACAGACGAACCTAAGGCACCGATATGTTGTTTTATCTGAGGGATGCTCTGCTCAGGGGCAATGATTAAAGTTTCAGTCTTGGCTGAATTCAGTATTAAAAAGTTATCATTTAGCCAATTCTTGATCTTACTCAAACAGTTGATTAAAGATGACTATTTATATAACTCAGTAGGCTTAAAAGAACAGTATAACTGAATGTCATCTGCATACAAGTGATAAGAGACATCCTCAAACTAGCTTATTATCTGTCCTAGAGGAAGTATATACAGAAGGAAAATAATCGGTCCCAGGACAGAACCCTGAGGAACACCACTCGACAAACCTATAGTATCTGACATGATCGGATTTATAAAAACACTAAAACTTCTACCAGTAAGGTAAGATGAAAACCATTTTAAAACTGATCCAGATATCTTTACTTAACTGATTACTTACTTAAAGGTGCTGTAGGGAACTTTTGTAAAAAAAAATATTTTTTACATATTTGTGAAACCTGTCATTATGTCCTGACAGTAGAATATGAGACAGATAATCTGTGAAAAAATCAAGCTCATCTGGCTCCTCCCAGTGGTCCTATTGCCATTTGCAGAAAGTCATGCGCTCCCGGTAAAAAACAACCAATCAGAGCTGCGGTCCGTAACTTTGTTTGTGTTCAAAATGTAGAAAAATGAACATAATAAGCGAGTACACCATGAATCCATTTTCCAAACTGTGTTTTTAGCTTGTACTGAATCACTAGGGTTCACCTATAATAAGTGTTTATATTCGGACTATATTGCTATATATTGCTTCGGGGGTAACGCGGCGGAGTAACCCAGTACCTTTGTGATTCTTCATAGACATAAATTGATAAATTAAATTAAATTGCAGTTAATTATGAAAATGTTAAAGATTGCAGAGGGGTTACATCTGATTATTATAAAAAAAAAATTTCTCACACATATACATTTAATTTATATATTTCATAAACTGCATTGACTGCTCTAAAATATGAGACACATATGTTTCAGGAGTTAAGGACACATGCTTATTCGATAGCTGTTTTATTTCCTATTTGGGTGATGTATATTTATTTTTTTATTAAGTTTAACTGTTTTACCAAGCCGTTGTTAGATGCCAGGGTTTCCCCTTTATAGCTATGCAAAAACTTGATTTAAAAAACAGTATCATAGCTATAAATCTTGTTGTGGTTTTAAATGTGTATTTAATCTTAGAACAATCCCCAAATGAATATGATTTTGAGGTGGTTGTGCTTTAAAATTAAATTATTACAATCCTAATCAAATGATGAAGAATTTTGAAAGTCTGACAGTCGTTAGTTGTTGAGTCCTACTGTAATGTTAACCCTGGCTGGTTTAAATGTTTCTAAAGATTAACAGTTGAAAACATTACATATTTAGAAAAGTAATAAAACACATAATCAAATGTAATCAGTAACATTACTTTTTTAAAGAAATTGAAATAGTTACACTACTTTTTAGATTTTAAATAGGGTAACTTGTAATCTATGACCTATTACAATTCCATAGTAACCTTCCCAAAACTGTACGTAAAATAATTAAATCAGGGTTTAGCTACAGCTAAATGTTAAAACAAACTTAAGGATGTTGTTGGCAGTTTGTGGGGGTGTCTGTGAAAGCTGCGTGGGTGCATAAGTGTTTGAAAGAAAAATGTTTTAGATTAAAAGATGTGATTTTACTACAAACTATAAGCATTCTAACTAAGAAACATAACACTATGTTTTTATTTGTATTGTTTTTAATTTCCAACAAATCCGGTAGTTTGTATTTAAAAAGTCATACGAATGTTTATTGTGTTTTGAAAAGAAAGTAAGATATGGTACATAAATGATTATTATTATTATTATTATTATTATTATTATTATTATTATTATTTTATCAACATGGTAGAACCACTATGAATTTATAAGGTAATGTATTTATTCTGCTTCATGTACTCATTGTGACGGTTGGGTTTGGGAAAAACACAAGGAGAGAGTAGGATCCAATAGCAAGGTATGGGTTTATTAACAGAAGGATAAATACAAAATAAACAGTCTTGAGAGACAAACAAAACCAAAAAGGGAACCGGATGAAAACAGGAACTCGGAGGAACGAGAAGGTAGGTGAAGTCTCGGGAGACGAGAGCATACACACATAGGGTAAGGACTCCATACAGACAACAGAGAAGGACAGCAATGTATAGGGAGACTAATGACAAAGGATTGTCAGCACCTGTGCGATTTAATTGGATTGCAATTACTGTGACGACAGGACCAGACTAGAGGAATTAAAGTGCCTATGGTGAAGTGCCTAAGGAGAAGTGAGCTCACTAGGGAACACCCAGGAAAACAGAGACTGACAGCGTGACACTCATACATATTTAAGAGAAATGCATGAACTCAGTTGTTTTAAACAATCTAAAGCTTTTAGTCTGTCATTAAAAATATCTTAAAGAGAAAAGTCTTCCATGCATCTATTTTCTTTTGTCTCAGGACTCTTACTAAAAACACTTGAGTGTGGACATGAATCCTACTTTAAAGCTAAACAAGATTAACTTTTAAACTATTTTTACAGATACTTGACAATCTTAACACATCTGTATCAGTAAGATATTTATGACATCACAAACCATCAGACACGTCCTGTGGGGGTTGATAAAGTGGACTTATTGATTATTTACTATTTATTTTATCAATTATTTGATCAAATGTTAGTAAAATACATATATGAAGACCCAACTGTTTTGGTTTTAATATGATGAAACGTTACAGTGTGAAAAATAAATATGTTGTTTTTAAACAGCATGATTAACAACTCCATTTGTAAAGTGAGAAAGAAAGTTTAATCTGTTGTAAAAGTTCTGTGAGACATTTGTAGCAACTTGTATAAGAAACACTTTTTGTTGCAAAGAACCTTATGACAACTCATTTTCAATTTAATATAGGTATTTTCGTGTCTGTATGTTTGTGTTTGTTATTTATGTCTGTGTTTGTAATTTTAAGTTTGTATGTTTGCATTTGTATGTTTGTGGTTTACATTTGTATGTTAGTTTGTAAAGTATGTTTATGTTTGTATGTTTTTGTTTGTGATCTAGTTTGTTAGTTTTGTATGTTTGTGGACTTGTCTGAGTTTGGGGTGTATATTTGCGTTTGTAAGTTTTAGTTTGTATGTTTGTTTGTACAGTATGTTTGTGTTTGTTGTTTACATTTTGTTTGTACAGTATGTTTGCATTTGTATGTTTGTGTTTGTTTGCATTTGCAGTGTATGTTTATGTTGAGGTTTGAAAAATCTAGGTGTTAATAAAAATAATAAATGTAACTACAATAAACTAAATTAACTAATTAAAATTAAACAAAATATTCCTACACCATAGACTGCCTTGTTAAAAAACAATCACCCTCAACCCCACCACCCTCTTTCACTTTGTTGTTCTTGTCTTCTCTCTATCTAAGATCATCCTGAACCATTGAAAAACACAACCATCACATCTACATGATTAACATTTTATTTTCTACCTAACAATATACCAGATGTTTTTCATTAAAAAGGTTCAATAGGTCTCACAACCTTTTGACCCTTCATTGAACTTTTGGCTAAACTTTGGCAAAGTGCCTCCCACCCCACACAGCTGTATGTCATAAAATAGTATAAATTGATACCCTTCGATTATTGAACACAATCTGTTTTTGATCTCTGAACTATAGCTGACACACAACACCAACATTTACAATGCCAGATCCCATGAAACTCATTAGTTTGCAAATGAGTTACAAACCCAGAAAAAATTTAGATGTTACAACTTTTGAAATACAGTACACTGATATGGTCGCATCAATAATCACACAACCCCAGACACCCTGCACCATTTTCGTTCCGATGCATTATGTGAGACAAAATATTTATCCTTTCGTGTTATGTTGTAAAAGTTTAGAAATTCTATGTTTATTTTGACTGATCTTATGGCAAGAAAATACTGTTTCGATTTTACCACTTTCATTCCAGTTGAATAAATGTATGCCTATACAGGTGTTTTAACTGATATAGCTTGCTAGAATTTAAGATTGACAAAAATAAAAGACTAGGAATTAGGCTACTTAATTAAACGTGAATTACTAAATAAAAATTGTGTGTATCGTTGTAAAGGTTTAGACGTTATACGTCTATTTCAACTGATAACAAGTCTTATGGCAAGAAAATCAAAGAGAAATACAGATTTTATTATGCAGTATACATTTGCTTTAATGCTAGTTAGATATCTGTATGCCCATACGCATGTTTTAACTAAAGCATGCCAGAAGTTAAGACTGTCTTTCTAAAAATGTATTTTATATTGTCGAAGAAATGAAGTGCGAGTAACTAATTAAAATAAAATAAAATAATTCCAGTGGCTTAGAGTTGATTGTTTAGAAAAAAACAAACACCTTTTGTTACCTATTTTTTAAAATGAAAGAAAAATAAATGATGGGTTATATAGCAAACCAGAAGGCTTAAACTTGACAAAAACAAAAGAGTAAATGAAGGAAGTACTAAATTAAGTGTGAATAACGAAACTAAATTAAAATAAAATCTAACCAAACATTTTTTTCCTGTGGCCTATAGAGATGATGGTTTAGAAGAAAATGTGTGTTACCTAATTTTAAAGTAAAAAAATGCTGGTCTAATGTAAAAAAAAATAAAAAATAAAAAAACAGGTAGAACGTTTTCACCGGTTCAGAAATTATGTTGGTTTATTAAAAACATTACTTTGTTTAATTCTTTTAACATACATTTACATCTATTTTTGCCGCCTCCGGTGTTAGGGCTGTATTAGGGGCAGTTCGTGGGTGTGGTTTGAGTGGGACCACACGCAAGCATTCTGAGTTTTGACAGATATGTTTTAACTAATCTACCATGTCAGAAATTAAGATGACTAACACAAAAGACCCATTAAATGAATTAGGCTACTTAATTAAGTGTGAGTAACTAAATAAAAGAAAATAAAACAAAACAAATATTTTTTTCTGTGGCTTATAGAGGTAAATGTTTAGAAGAAAACTTAGGCTATCCTAATATAGGCCATCCTAATTTTAAAGTAAAAAATGATGGTCTAATGTTAAAAACAGGTAGAATGTTTTCATCAATTAAGAAATGATAGACAAAAGGGAACTGGAGCGCTGCTGGTATCCCTTGTACCCTCTGGACTTCTATGTTTATGTAAACCGCTTAAACGAGAACCTTAAATTTAGTCTTGGCTATGACTTACACATCATAAATTTTCTGGATCTATAGATCTCAAAAGATAATAAGGGACTCTTACACATGTCTGTCTTCAGAAAGGCAACAGATCTCAATACCCAATTGCATGCAAATAGCTTTCATCTGCCATGGCTTATTGATAACATAAGCTTTGGACAGATCCAGAGGCATATATGTGACTCAGATCAGGATTTCCAAAATCAATCGATGGATATGCAGCAGCGTTTTCAACAAAGAGGATATCGAACACAAACTCTGGTTCAAGATCATTATAGAACACTATCACTTGAAAGGAAGAGTGTGCTTACGTCTAGACTTAAAATTGTGTTAAATTAGAAACCCTACTTTGTCACTCATTATAGTAAGGAGGCTGTCCAGATTAAATACATTAATAAGAAAAACTGTAACATTATTGAATGTGACCTGACTTTACAGGAAATATTCATGGAACCCCTTGGGATCTGCTTTAAGATTTACATGTGACTGTTTTTTTTTATTTAGGCCTCACTTAAATGAGATTGAGGGACAGGGTAGCTGAGCATTGGTATGCCATCCGGACTGGTAATATGAATTATCCATTGTCCAAACATTATATAGACACAAAACATGGAAGGGATTCAACCTTATGAGTAGTGGGCATTGAGGGTATTTGCCTTGATGCTAGGGGTGGGCATATAATCAAATGCCTTATTATGAATTATGATGTGTAACTGGTTTATTGACCTTTGGTGTATATTGCGTGGATTACACTGGATATTTACAGTAGCGTCATTCCTGTTCTTTAATTTGGGGATGTCTCATTTGGTCCTGTTTGGTTAATCAAACATGATCTGAATTATTGCCTCTATTGGCAAAGAAATTTTGTTGCGAGTGCCAGAGTGGCACACCTGAAATCAATGCAACTATAAGTATGGCTTGATTCTGTTTGTTTGTTACCAGCAACCTGATGAAGGCCAGTGGGCTGATAAGCGTTGGTGTTTAAGTTATAACATACATTTAAATCTATGTTTGCGGACTCCGGTATTAGGGGCGGTTAGTGGTTGTGGTTTGATTGGGACCGGACGTAAGCATTCTGAGCTTTGACAGCAGCATGTTAGGATGTATCAGTGTAAGTTGGTCAGGTCTTTTTGATTTGTTTAACTTGTGACAAATCTCTAGCTTTTTAAAATTTTAGCTAACGGTAGAGCTCAACATAGATTTTGACAAGTAGCCTATCTTATGCTGGGTGTATTAACAACCACGTCTGATGCATTTTCCTTTAGATCACCACAAATACGTGGTTCTTTTTCTTCAGTTTAACTTTTTACTGTTGTGACAAATCGCTAGCGTTTTTTTACAAACTCTTAACTTTTACAAATTTTAACACTGAAAATCTACCGTATTGTTTAACGAACATATCTGGAAGGATACTTTTTTTGTTGTTTTACAATCTGGTAAGATAATATTTTGAATGCCACATGCTGTTTAACGAACATATCTGCTACTTTTTTGTTTGTTTTAGATAGATAGATAATAAGTAGCCTACTTTTTAGTTAACTTGTAACAAACTCCAAATACTTTAAAAATTGTTTTAACAACACTGTAATAATAAAAACTCCATAATCATCGGGAAGAAGGAGGCGGGAACCGGCACACAATCATTGAAACTTTAATAATCTCAAAAATAAACAAAAAACAGCGCATCAACCCCTCACGGACGACTGATGTGCATAAATAATAAGCAAAACATAAACTAAAAGACCAGGCCTGGTCCTCTCTCGTCCTTCACTATTGTCGCTCCAGTTTTATATCCTTCCATCTCCTACGTGGGACTCGAGACCGGCGGTGGGTCGCAGGTGTTGCTGATTTCCCAATCATTCCGCCGGCCTCACTCCTTGTTCCCACGTCCCTCGGCCCTGCCCCACTCGCCACAAACACTTAAATACATACCTTGACCCACAATTTACTCCTTTTCTGGGGAAAATAAACAGTCATTACATTGTTTTCGTGTATGTGTTAATCTTTTTCTTGAAATGTGTTGTGTATGTAAAAACTTTAATAAAAACTTCCCTTATCCTGTTTAATAATCATACCACATTTCACATTTTAAAGTTTAAAGCAGATAGTTTTTGAACAGTTTTCAAAACAGTCCCCCCACCCCCCACAAACACACACACACAAAAACACATTCCCTTACAATCATAAATTCCTTCAGATAATTGGAATGGATAAATCAATTGTCAATTAGACCAGCGGGAGCTGTACAGGAACAGGTGCCCAGTAGGGTGGTAGGGAGGGTTAAGGGGGATGGTAATTTTATGACCCTCATCAATCAGTTTTTGTCATAAAGCACACTGTACACTCTCTCAGGACTTTCACCAACTATGTCGTCATAGTCTGATAATGCTTGTGTGGAGAGACGGTTTATGATTTTTTTGGAATTATAAAACAATCACTGAGTGGATTTTTACTATCATAAGCTGGTTGTTTTTACACATTGCAGCCACACAAGTGATTTTTGCATTCCATGGCACCTTTAATATTTCAACAAGGGGAATACACAGGGTAGACAGGAGACATACATGTAGCATGGAGTTGACATTTAATACCAGACACGGGAGAATGGAACAGGCTAGAACTCAAATAGAGCAGATAATGAGTGGCAGACAGGTGAGGAAGATGAATGAGACACACCTGGAAACATTGAACACATAATGGGTACAGCAACCGGAAACAAAACAAATATGGACGTGTCACACATGAAGGAAAACACACACAGACAGTTAATATCCGTGACATATCACCCCAACTCCCTGAAGGTGCATCCTTGCGCTGTAGGAACAATATGGGGAGGGATGGTTGGGAACTTGGAAGGAGGCTCAGGAGGAGGATGGACACCCGGGAGGGTGCCAGCAGTCCAGGGAGGTGACGATGGAGGGAGGAGCCAAGAAAGAAACATGATGACTCAGGGTGGATCAGATGGAGGGAGGAGCCAGGGAGATGATAGTAGGGACTTGGAGCATGCAGCGCCAGGTGGGACCTAGGCCACAGCCATAATAATGACCCACGGTGGAGCAGACGGAGGGAGGAGGCATGGAGGAGGAAGGGCTGATGACTGCATGGGGCCAACTAACTGTGGCGGAGCAGGTGGCAGAAAGCCGATGAGCCAGGGTGATGAGAAGATCTGGAGGGCCAAGGCAGAGCAGATGGCGCCAGCGATCTAAACGGAGATAGGGATCCGTAAGGTGGAGGTATGGAGGAGCCTGACATAGCCGATGGTTCCACGGGCCGAGGCAGAGTCCGGGATTAGGAAGCTCGAGGCGGAGACAGGGGATCCTTCAGGCACGGAGACAATGGAGGATAGCAGACCCATGGGGTTCGCACTGTACAGATGGTGGGCTTAGGACGAGCAGAGGGGCTGCCGGATGACAGCGATGGAAGAGGCAGGAGCGGGCGGGCTCGGGGGTTATCCACTGCACTGTCGCTCAAAACGGCAAGCTGGCTGATTTCCACCACATACTCCAACAGGGAAAGTTCATTACAGGCCAGGATGGTGAACTTGGCTGCGAGGGGATCCATGGGGAACACAGAGAAAACAGAAAACAAACACTGTAGAAAACATGGAAAACAAACGAAGGGAAAGATGAAAAAAAAGTTTAAAAGGTCTGGTTTCTGTCACAATTGCCTGCTGTGTTGAAGCGAGGCTCGAGAAGACAAGGAGTTAACACCAAAAAATATTCTTTAATATTCCAACAAGGGGCACACACAGAGTAGCCAGGAGACATTCAATATTTGTGACAATTATCAACATACCTTTTTGTATTTATGATGGTTTCCTCAAGTTAAAATTAATACATTAATCAATCAATCAATCACCTTTATTTATATAGCGCTTTAAACAAAATACATTGCGTCAAAGCACTGAACAACATTCATTAGGAAAACAGTGTGTCAATAATGCAAAATGATAGTTAAAGGCAAATCATCATTAAATTCAGTTATGTAATCTCTGTTCAGTTTAAATAGTGTCTGTGCATTTATTTGCAATCAAGTCAATGATATCGCTGTAGATGAAGGGACCCCAACTAAGCAAGCCAGAGGCGACAGCGGCAAGGAACCGAAACTTCATCGGTGACAGAATGAAGAAAAAAACCTTGGGAGAAACCAGGCTCAGTTGGGGGGCCAGTTCTCCACTGACCAGACGAAACCAGTAGTTCAATTCCAGGCTGCAGCAAAGTCAGATTGTGCAGAAGAATCATCTGTTTCCTGTGGTCTTGTCCTGGTGGTCCTCTGAGACAAGGTATTTACAGGGGATCTGTATCTGGGGCTCTAGTTGTCCTGGTCTCTGCTGTCTTTCAGGGCAGTAGAGGTCCTTTCTAGGTGCTGATCCACCATCATGTCTGGATACATACTGGATCCGGGTGAGTGCAGTGACCCTCTGATCGGGATACAGACTGGATCTGGTGGCCACGGTGACCTCGGAACAAGAGAGAAACAGACAAATATTAGCGTAGATGCCATTCTTCTAATGATGAAGAAAGTACATAGGGTGTTATGTGAAGTGTTTCCGGTTCCGGTTTACCTAATTAATGCAGTCTAAAAATCCTTTAACAGATTTGGATATTAAAAGCATATTAGTATGTTATGTGTATGCCAGGTTAAAGATATGGGTTTTTAATCTAGATTTAAACTGCAAGAGTGTGTCTCCCTCCCGAACAATGTTAGGTAGGTTATTCCAGAGTTTAAGCGCCAAATAGGAAAAGGACCTGCCGCCCGCAGTTGATTTGGTTTTCTAGGTATTATCAAATTGCCTGAGTTTTGAGAACGTAGCGGACGTAGAGGAGTATAATGTAAAAGGAGCTCATTCAAATACTGAGATGCTAAACCATTCAGGGCTTTATAAGTAATAAGCAATATTTTAAAATCTATACGATGTTTGATAGGGAGCCAGTGCAGTGTTGACAGGACAGGGGTAATATGGTCATACTTCCTGGTTCTAGTAAGAACTCTTGCTGCTGCATTTTGGACTAGCTGTAGTTTGTTTACTAAGCGTGCAGAACAACCACCCAATAAAGCATTACAATAATCTAACCTTGAAGTCATAAATGCATGGATTAACATTTCTGCATTTGACATTGAGAGCATAGGCTGTGATTTAGATATATTTTTGAAATGGAAAAATGCAGTTTTACAAATGCTAGAAACATGGGTTTCTAAGAAAAGATTGCGATCAAATAGCACACCTAGCTTCCTAACTGATGACGAAGAATTGACAGACCAACCATCAAGTCTTAGACAGTGTTCTAGGTTATTACAAGCAGAGTTTTTATGTCCTATAATTAACACCTCTGTTTTTTCAGAATTTAGCAGTAAGAAATTACTCATCATCCAATTTTTTATATCAACTATGCATTCCATTAGTTTTTCAAATTGGTGTGTTTCACAGGGCGGCGAAGAAATATAGAGCTGAGTATCATCAGCATAACAGTTAAAGCTAACACCATGTTTCTTGATGATATCTCCCAAGGGTATCATATAAAGCGTGAAGAGTAGTGGCCCTAGTACTGAGCCTTGAGGTACTCCATACTGCACTTGTGATCGATATGATACTAAGATCCACGCAGCGCTAAGATCCAATAAACTATGATACTATGATACGGTCTAAATCCTGACTGGAAATCCTCACATATACCATTTTTCTCTAAGGAATATAATTGTGAGGATACCACCTTTTCTAGTATCTTGGACAGAAAAGGGAGATTCGAGAATGGTCTATAATTAACTAGTTCTTTGGGGTCAAGTTGTAATAATAACTCAATAATAAATTAATAATTTGCAATCACATACAATAGATTTGAATGCACATATTGTAAATTCATAAAATTAAATGTTACATTTGAGCTATTTTTTATGAATTATTAAATAATAAATATCATTATGTACCATGTGACGTTACAACCCGTTTGACATTTGATATTTTAAATATTCTCTCTCTCTCTGTCTCTCTCTCTCTCTCTTCTAAATGTTGGTTGCACCACGTGGCTCTGTTTTGGTGGAAAGCTCTGTTTGTCTATTTCTTTATTTGTGTTATTATTATTATTATTATAAATAAGCAGTTTGCTTTCTAATAAATAATAATACAAATATGATTGCAGTTCAAAGAAGGCTTTCTACTTTTGTGTGCAGTCTACAATATCCAGAAACTTTTTTTGGTTGTCTTTGCTACTTATCCAACAATCAAAAGAAGTATCCTGGCATTCACTGTAATTCCAGTTACTTTACTCCCATGTGCAATTTCACAATGGGATACATGTTATGCCAAGCAATATGTGATTCATGTATTTGTGGTAATCTGGTCCCCTGTGAGGAAATGTGTTTGATTTAGCTGGATATGAAAACCTATTTTGATGGACTTCACAATGAACTTGTCTGAGAGATTGAGTTGGTGCGTCTGCTGTGGGACAAATACTGAAACACAAATGTATGTTTTGTGTGGTGTTCGACCTTAATTTATCATTTCTCCATTTTTTCCTAAAAAGGAATCTGATTATGCAGGTGGAGCTCCCTTTGCTGCTTTCTGCCAATATTGTTTTCCTTTCACAAGTCTTGCCAATTCCAACTGTGAACAGATTATGGGTCTTTCATATCAAACATGATCCACCGTATGATTAGAAGATTTGATATTGAAGTTCTTTTAACCCATCTGAACAATTCAAGCTTGTAAGTCCTTCATGTGATTTAAGGAAAAAAATCTTAACCTGAACATGTTATCTGACCAATATGCTGTTTGAAAAAATAAAAATAAGAAACAGTAACAAAATATTGACTTATTCAAGGCTTATGTTTGGCTTTATTCATATTATTCACTGCATCAGGTACAGCTGATAGAATAACTTCTGAATGCAAGAAATGCAAGGCCTGAATGGCTAATTTAGTTGCAAATTTATACAGTTCTGACAGATAACCATGAACAACAATTCCATCAAAGCATAACTGGTATAAAAGGAGTCATCAAGCAGCTCAAAATGGAGATTAATTTTATCCAATGTTTTGCTAATTGGATAAAAGTTATGCAGTTACCTGCAAACATATTTACAGTGTTTGGCCTAACACAAAACAGTGAGGTTTTTTATTATAAAAAGTCCATTCAGATAATTACTTTTAGATAATACCAGTCAGCCACTGTTGATACACAAAGGCCCGTTCAGATCAAGGAAAATATTTGGAGGAATCTGTTTTAAAATGAAACAACATGCCTGTATGAAGTGTTTTACATTGCATAATGTAATGTTTATATATATATATATATATATATATTTTTTTTTTTTTTTTTTTTTTTTTTTTTTTTTTTTTTCAAGTGACTTTTAATACTGAATGTTTAGATTCTGCAACACAAACTTGAATCATATGAAATAATATTGAATAATATGGTAGCCTTGTCTTATAATGTAAATAATGTAAAAAAGACTGGCGTGTTTGGGACTCCATAACTGTCACAATCTTTAGCTGGAGTGCCTGTGAGGTTCAGTAGAGGGCACTCCACTCAGGACTCATTCAAACTCCATTTCCCATCCTGCCTCATTCCTGGGACTGATTGCACGCACACACACACACACGCAAACACACACACAAACACACACACACACACACACACATACACACACACACACACACACACACAAACAAACACCTGCCTCTGATTACACACCTGCATCTGATCATACACCTGTAGCTAATACACACACACAAACATTTAAGCAGCACACTCACGCTAAACTCAGGGCGCAGTCTTGTTTAGCCCGGTCTAGCATTTCCGAGTGTTTTTCCCCTGTATTTGTTACTCCCATGTTTGACCTTTGGACTGTGTATTCAGACTCTAATTATCTGCTGCCTATCCCAATCTCTGCTTGTTCCTGGTTTCGTTTCTGGTTATCCCTGACACACCTGACACCATTCCTGAATTCTGCCTGTCTGACCATTCTTAAATAAAGCACTGCAATTGTATACAAATGACTCTGACGCTCCATCGTAACAGAACAGCTTTAATGAGTACATCCAAGTCAGTCATGAACCCAGTAGATCAACTACTGCACTTTCGTCAAGGAGCCTTATCTACTGAAGAGTATGTTGAACAGTTCTGTGAGTTAGTATATCAAGTTCCTCTAAATGATGAAGCTTTGTTTAAGGACTTGTTTTGGTTTGGACTGAATTAACCAATTAAATCATGGTTACCTGGAGGGGAATTTAATGGCCGTCTAAGGGACATCATATAATATGTTCTTTTGTTGTGTGTCTCTTCGTTTACTGTGGGTGAGGCAAAGTACCGTGTCGATACCCCAGCGCCACTGCATGAGATGGCCACCAGCCCGGCACCAACGCACACGATGGCCACCAGCCCAGCGCCGCTGCACAAGATGACTTTCCAGAGTCAAGTCAGGCCCCGCTGACCGTCCAGAGTCAGGTCAAGTCACCATTAACAACCATGAGTCAAGTAAAACCACAGTTAATCTTCTTGAGCCCAGTAAAACCACAGTTGATCTTCCTGAACCCAGTCAAATCACCACAGGTGCACCAGAGACTTGTCACGTTTCAGCTGAACTTCATGAGCCTCATCACATCTCAGTTGAACTTCCAGAACTCTCGTACTATCCTGTCATGGCCATGGAGGCCATCCACCAACTCACTGTCTGTCTGGTCATGGCCACGGAGGTAATCCATGAACTCCCTGCCTGTCCCATCACGGCCACGGAGGCCATCTATGAACTCTCATTCATTCCTGTCATGGCTACGGAGGCCATCCATGAACTCACCGCCTGCTCAGTCACGGCCATGGAGGCCAACTACCATCTCATCACGGCCACGGAGGCCGCTATTAACCAGTTTATGTTTTCTGTTTCAGTGCCACCTGACCAGACTTTCTCTCCTATACCATTGACTTCGCTGTGGTGGTCCTCAGCTCTGCCCTGGTGGGCTTCTGTCTTGTCTGCCCGGCTGTGGTGGTCCTTTGCTACGCCCTGGTGGGCTTCTGTCTCATCTGACCGGCTGTGGTGGTCTTCTGCTCCACCCTGGCTTCCGGCTCTTCTGGCTCTGCCCTGGTCCCCGACCTCTCCTCTTCCCCTTCCTAGACTGTATGGAGCATCTGGAAGCCGCTCCTTGTGGGGGGGCTATGTCACGATCTTTAGCTGGAGTGCCTGTAAGCTTCACTATAGGGTACTCCACTCAGGACTCATTCAAACTCCATTTCCCTTCTGCCTTATTCCTGGGACTGATTGCGCACACCCACACACACACACCTACATCTGATTACACACATCTGATCACAGCTAATACACACACACATTTATGCAGCACACTCATGCCGCACACTCACGCCAACTCAGGGCGTAGTCTTGTTTAGCCCCGTCTAGCATTTCCGAGTGGTTTTCCCTGTGTTTGTTATTCCTGTGTTTGACCTTTTGGACTGTATTCCGACTCTGATTCTCTGCTGCCTGCCCTAATCTCTGCTTGTTTTTTGGTTATCCCTGACACACCTGATATATTATACCTATATATTATCAGAAGCATATCATTGTACAATGACAATAGTTGTCAACACATAATATAAACAAAATATTATAATAAAATGATTTAAAAAACTATGCTGCCTGAAATTACTTTATGAATGTTTTTTTTTTTTTTTTTTTTTTTGCAATGATAAAAGTTTATAAAGGGGATATTTATGGCATATAGAAATATATAAAGCAACATTTAGATTTTCACTTTCTTTGGTTTAGACCCACTTCTCAGGTATCACACAAGAAGCATTAACTTGGAGCAGGATTCACACTAGCACTTTTAATGAGTGTCTTTTGGAGTCCAGAAAAATAGTCCCATCCTCTCCATGTTCAGAGCTGACTCCTATCACTGATTTTCAGGTGGCAAGGCCAATTTTCCTTCTTAAAATGCAATCTGGTCTATTTAACTCACTGCCTCACACAGATGGATACAGGAGGACTGGTGAGGTCCTGATGAAGAAATCTGCCCTCTTCTTACTGCACACCTCACAACTTTGATTGATGGCAAACTTAAAGCATTTAAGAGTTTCCCCTAGTGCAAACTCTACTTGACTGATGACAGGCTGGTAAAATAAATCACCCTTCATAAAGTCATACTTTAAAAACACTTCAACACATTATACAAAATCTGCACTTTACAGGAAATGTACAATATTTACATAAGGACAAATTGTGTGTCTGGGGAAACCTTTTTTGTTCTTTCTTCTTCTTCTTTCAGGAAGCAAAGCAAGAAATATCCTGTAATTGTATGGATTGAATTTCTAAAAGAATCAGCAACTTTTATTAAAGTAAATCCATTTTTAAAAAAAATAATAAAAAATAATAATAATAATAATAAATATATATATATATATATATATATATATATATATATATATATATATATATATATATATATATATATATATATATATATATACTGTTTAATTTGCCACAACAACAGCAAACATGGTCATTACAGCCTCTCTGTAACACCCTTGCCAGCCTTCCAGCAAGTTCCATAAATCCCCTTGAGCATTTCCAAAATGCTGTAGATCAACTGGTTTTTAACCTCCTCAAATTCACATTACACCAATGCTCAGGACTGCTTATCATCCAATACTGGGTGGAATTAAATTGAATTTGACAAAAACTGCCAATGGCTTAACATTCCACAATATTCTATCATTCATCAAATTGTTCACCTCAGCAGAGCTGGTGCTGACCATTTTACTGACCTTGTCCCTCATCCCCATTATACACATTTTGTCCAAAAGTTTTGAATTAATATGAATTAAAAAAAAAATAAAAATAAATAAACAAACAAATCATAAATCCGGACTGGTGTGCTAACTAATTGAATCTATCACTAACTCCCACTAGCTAAGAAAACTTTCTATTTTCCGAGGAGGAAATCAAACACAGTCTCCCGGGTCAGCTCGCTTACCTATGTTTACGACAATATGTACACTGTGGTAACTTAACAAGCAATCACTCACTTTCCTTAAACAAAAGAGAATAAGTAAAAAACAAAAATCAAAAACAAAACTGAGTTCCCAGGGCAAGCCGCCATTGAAGTGCCACCAGCAGCTCTTAAATAAGTATGAGGCCTAAGATGTTTATAATGGTCTCCACCCCATCCAATTAGCAGCTGAATTCAGGAAAAGAAACATAAGAAATGCAGCATTACTCACAAGCCACTGGTCTGCTGTCAAGTTCATTAAAGTTTATGCTGCTCATCTTTCAATTACAGCTTCTTTTCAAAGCCTACGTTATAACGTGACAGGTTGACAAAAAAAAAACCATGTGAAATGTAATTTCTTAAGGCTGGACTGTCTACACTATTTCATTCTTATTGCCTCAGCATGACTGGGTGGGCCATTCTACTAAACACCAGCAGGCGTCATTGATATGTAAATATGCGCTATCATGTGCTAATGTATCTGAGGTCAAAGAAAATCCAATTTCTCATGATGTGACCTACATACAGTTTCCTTTTAGACTTATGATGTATTATGTCCTTAAAACACTTGTCTTACCTTCTAAAAAGACGGTCTTATCACTGTTTAGCACTATTTCAAATATGTCACTTTACAGGTAACTAATCACACCTGCCAAAACAGGAGTTGCAAACATGCTGTTGCAGGCTGCAGTGCAGTGTAACTGAAACACAAACATATTCAACATCAGGAAAGCTGTTGGCTTTCTCTGCAGGGACTTGAGAGAAAAAGCTAACAGCAAACATTTACTTAGTCAAAAAGTACACTTCCCGATGGAGCTCAATACAGTAGTGTTTTCAGCTTCACTGGGTGATGCCTGGTTTAATAAGAGGAGTGCCATAACCAAACCTCATCTGTCTTGCTACAAGCATACATTTATTTTTGCTTTAGTTTACATTTAGCCTCATGTCAAGTCAAGTCAAGTCAAGTCACCTTTATTTATTTAGCACTTTAAACAAAATACATTGCGTCAAAGCAACTGAACAACATTCATTAGGAAAACAGTGTGTCAATAATGCAAAATGACAGTTAAAGACAGTTCATTAGTGAATTCAGTGAAGTTATCTCTGTTCAGTTTAAATATTGTCTTTGGATTTATTTGCAATCAAGTCAATGATATCGCTGTAGATGAAGTGAACCCAACTAAGCAAGCCAGAGGCGACAGCGGCAACGAACTGAAAATCCATCGGTGATTTGACTTTTCAATGGATTTGATTGCAATTAACGCAATTAACAGCATTCACCATGCAATTAACTTCTCGATGAGAAGCTTGGGTTCAGGGGAACCTGACTGCCGTGCCGGGAACGTTCGCAGCTGGCTACACGATGGACGCGTGGGAGAGGTGGCGGGTCATTTGTCTGGTGGCTCTTTCCGTAGAGGACATTGAAGGTATCTACCTATTCGGAACCATGATAACAGGTCTTCTACTGATTGGATTTTGGTTTGCCCTGGGTTATCAAAGAATTCAGAAAATGGGAACAGCTGTCCAAAGCCTCATAAGGCTGCCCGTCATGATTGAAGCAGTGGGCAGAGCAGTCAGCACTAAGATTGAGACTATTGACCGCAATATGGATACCATCACGGAGAAGCTCACGGCTTTGCAAAGGAAAACGGATGGATTTGGAAACCAGAATGGACAAAGAGAGTAACCGGTAAATTGGAATGCGGCTACTCGCCCCAAGACCAAACAATCGCAATTGTATCTTCTTTCGGCTCCCCACTACCAGCACTGGTCTCGGCCAAGGCCAATGTTGGGAACAACAACTACCCTGGAAGAGCACTGCAGCAAGACGCTCTTGTGTTCCTCCCCTCACTTCCACAGACACCTACTGATTGTTGACTCTGTCTGGGATCTGATCAAGGCTGTCTCCATGGCAACTTGCTGTGTCGCTATCACAATCTGCGGACAGAGGCACCTAGATTTGAATACCAGCTCTCAAGGCCTACAAATAAACAAACTCTTACATACACACAGACATACAGTATGCACATATATACAGATATGCATTCACTCCCCCCCCCCCCCCCCATCCCTCGCCTTCGCCGCTTTGTACTGCCAGTCTGACAAGCGGGTCTGTGATCAGCACCGTAGGGCTGATTGACCGGATGGCTGCTTGCCTGTGCTGGATTACCTCGTCTCCCCTTTTCCCCTCCCCTGTTGCAAAGTCATGTGTTTATGCTGTATTGATTATGTACTTTTGTTGCTGAGGTGTTATTCCTGTTATTATGTATTTATTTTTCCCCTGTACTGCATTTTGCTGCATGTACCCACATGTGCAATGACAATAAAGTTGAATCTAATCTATACTGTTCTGGAAAAGTGTTTCAAAATACAACTTAACCACTGATTTGTATTTGTGTCCTCTTTTGGCTGCGTGAAGTTGATGTATTTGGATGGGTTTGAATCTGACTTAAAGTCACTGAGTTAAAAAAGAAAACTCCTTTAAGTAACATTGGTTTTTCATGACTAATGTTTTAACACTTTTAAACTTTTTGTTGAAGAAGACTTGCAAGATTCATTGTTTCAAGAATGAAATATGTGTACAAAATGTTACTTTTTATTAGGGGAATTACAAAAAGGGTGGGAAACACACTGGTGCTAAAACACTTAAATTATGTAGAGCCATTCAATTACAATGAACACGCTGCATACAATATTTTAATTCTGGTGTTCTTGTGTTATCGGTCCTTTTGCTGAAATTTATTATATGTTGCATTGTTGCTGACTAAGCTTTCTATCATTGGATGAAATTCAGAATAGGCCTGAATCTAAGTTCTTTTGATCTTTGACCCCAAAAATCATATGAAACAGTAAAAACAATAAAACTTCCAGGTACAGCTATATATATATATATATATATATATATATATATATATATATATATATATATATATATATATATATATATATATATATATATATATATATATATATATATATATATATATATATATATATATATATATATATATATATATATATATATATATATATATAAATATATATGTATAGACACACACACAGCTTGGATGTACAAGAAGACATTGACATAAACATGACGGCAGCCATATCAGCCATATCATATATCAGCCATATCAGCCTGGAGCCCAAGACCGGTTGCCCACTGAAGCTAAGCAGGGCTGAGCCTGGTCTGTACTTGGATGGGAGACCTCCTCAGAAAACTAGGTTGCTGCTGGAAGAGGTGTTAATGAGGCCAGCAGGGGGTGCCCCATTGAAAGTGAAAGTGAAAAGTGAAAGTGAAGTGACATTCAGCCAAGTATGGTGACCCATACTCAGAATTTGTGCTCTGCATTTAACCCATCTGAAATGCACACACACAGAGCAGTAAACACAAACACACACACACACACCCGCAGCAGTGGGCAGCCATTTATGCTGCAGCGCCCGGGGAGCAGTTGGGGGTTCGATGCCTTGCTCAAGGGCACCTAAGTCGTGGTATTGAAGGTGGAAAGAGAGCTGTACATGCACTCCCCCCTCCCACAATTCCGTCCGGCCCGGGACTAGAACTCACAACCCTTTGATTGGGAGTCCTACCCTCTAACCATTAGGCCACAACTTCCCACTTTTTTTTTTTTGATAGTGTGACAGTAGTGATGGGGACACTATACTGTCAACAAGCACCATCCTTCGGATGAGATGTTAAACCAAGGTCCTGACTCTCTGTGTTCATTAAAAATCCCAGGATGTCTTTCGAAAAGAGTAGAGGTGTGACCTCGGCATCCTGACTAAATTCGCCCATTGGCCTCTGACCATCATGGCCTCCTAACAATCCCCATATCTGCTGATTGGCTTCATCACACTGTCTCCTCTCCACCAGTAAGCTGGCGCACTATGGCTGCCGTCCCATCATCCAGGTGGATGCTGCACACTGGTGGTGGATGAGAAGATACCCCCTGACTATGTAAGTGCTTTGAGTGCCTAGAAAAGCGCTATATAAATGTAATGAATTATTTAAGAAAGAATGAAATTTCCAATCTGAATAAGTGACACTGTGTTCAACACAGTCTCTGCAGTCCTAAGCATTAGAACCTTTGCTTCTCTGCCTGTCGACAGCGTGTCTCAAATAAATTAGGGAAGATAATCATCTTTTTTCTTTTTCTTTTTTTTGTAATTCTTCAGTGTTTTGCAGTCATCAGATAGGCCCTTTTTAGTCAAGTTAAGTTGTTACCTTTATTTATTTATATTTTTAAAGCAGCTTTACAGTGTTAAACAGGAAAAATATGATACTTATAATGCAGCAGGACAGTAGAAAACAGTCAAAGTCAGTTAATTGTTGATTCAGTGATGTCATCATCCAGCTCTGTTCAGTTATCTTCCGAAAGTGTCTGTGCAGTCAAATCAACAAATTTGCCAGATATTGTATACCCAGCTAAGCAAGCCATTGATACCTTCTTGCATCAAATGACGCACAGAGTATAGTACACATTCATAACACTAACAATAAAGACCATATACCTCGTCACTCAAGTGGAACGCACACTGCTTCAGCTGGAGGACACAGTGAGCGCTCTCCCACTCATCGGCCCCCACAATCTGCTTCTCTTTTTCCTTCTCTTTATTTTCCAGGTTTTACTGCCAGTGTTATCGTACAGCGAGTACAACCTTGACAAGATGTCACTGGCTGCTATGTTCTCTGCATCCCATCTCTAAATGAATTCCCCAACACCTCAAAATATTGTCTTTGTGCAATTTTAGCTTCTCTAATGTTATTCTCTTCTTTGTTGATGTGGAAAAACAGACTGCTGCAGTGTTAAAAGGGATTCAAATGGAGTTTACTATTAAATGACTATAATTAGTCAGAGCTGTATATTATTATACAGCATCTTGCATCTTGCATATTGTGATTAAATATGAGAATATTAAATATAAGAAATTAATTAAATATTTATAGCTTACATTTTTTTGACATATATATATATATATATATATATATATATATATATATATATATATATATATATATATATATATATATATATATATATAATTTTTTGAAAAAAAATGTGTTTTTGTCATTTTGTTTGTTTTTCAATATTTCTATATCATTTTGATTTTAGATTTAGTTATGTAAATGCATCTATCATGTGCATCATTTAGTTCAATTAAAATAAACAAAAATGATTAAAAAAAATGCATAATTTTTATTTGAGATAAAGTCAAGTTTAATGTATTTCAAGTAATGCTTTAATGGTTTTAGTTAAGTTAACTACAGTAACCCTGGTTAAGGAAAGTACAACAAATGCCCAAATGCCTGTAAAAAATAAGTCAGACAGTCAGTAAGTAAGTAAATTAATTAATTAATAATAGCAAAATAAAATCACAGATCTCTGCATGTTGTTGACTGCATCTCTTGCATGTAATTTCCCATGTTAATCCCTCTGCGGCGATTATGCCTATGTCCCCCTTGGGGTTGCCTCACTCACTGGAGATGTATGAAGGAACTCTTGGTGTCCATGAACCTTACTGTGTATTTGCTTTTGAGCTCGGTCTCTCAGGAGCTTTGCTGCTGACAGGCTGTCAAGAGAAGATTGCACAGAGTCTGAATCTCTGTGCTACCATGGTAGCCAAGGCCGCAAGGGAAAACCTGTCATGGTGTCATAGTGGCAACAGGTAACACCGATGATGACTATGGAATGAACTGTTCTCACAACATCCACAATGGCCACTGTTTCTGCCCTTAAGGCTCCCTGATATTAGTGCAGGTAATTTACCTTAATTTAGCATACAATTAATTAAAGGCTAGGCTATTGGAAAGTTATAAATTAAACAAGAAACGTCTTTACAGCACCCTCCATCTTTCATGATTATGTAAATAAGGAAATACCAATATTTTTTCTGTATCATCAGACTCCTATTTCAGAAGAGAGGCCATTAGGGCAACTAAGAATGTTGGGGTGATATTTGTAGCGAAAACTTTCTTCACTTTTATTGGGGTTATTGGCAAACAAGTCTTATGAAGTTTCACTTTACGGGAGAAGAAAGAGCAAGCTACAGAAAGCATGACAGATGTGTGGGAATATCACAGAGAGAAAGAGAGAGAGAGATATTCACTGGGGAATAGTATGAATCTTGTATTGAGAAATGCATAGCTCTGCTTGAATATACACACAGAAAAAAGGAGGTTTATTTCTGTTTCATAATATTTTCATAAACATTACACACATTTATCTTAGAAACATGTCTATGATTTAATAAAATATACGCCTGAAACCACTAGAATCAAGAATGTATGTGCATGAGTGTCCAAGTACGTATGCAAGTGAAAGAGGAATGCACGCAATTTCCTTTAAAAGGATGGTTAATAAAAAAAATTATGTCTCTCATGTTTTTCCAAACCTATGACTTTCCATGGAACATAAAATAAGATATTTTGAAGAATGCAAATGCTAACACAACAATACTAACCAAACAATTTTGTTCCCCACTGGCTTCCATTATATGGAAAATAAATAAATACATAAATACAGATATGACAGGTTTGGAAAGGTGAGTAAAATATAAAAGTCCACCATGAAGAAAAATAAAAAGATGAACTCTGATTTAACTCTGATTTTGGGTCATTCTAAAGGCGGGTGAACACTGTGCGATTCTGAAGGTCGAAACATCATGAGCCTTTGCACATGTCACATTGCACTGTCTGTTGTTGACGGCTGTACTACGTTTGAGCTCCGTTACTATATTCTTTTCATTGACTATTTTTAACTTAAAAATCAATTTTATACATCATTGTTTCCGTTTATATAACGCGTGAATATATCCTCTATTGTATTCTACAACAAAAACAATCAGAGCGCCTCGCTATCACTAGTTTTATTTTGATCTCCCGGGTCCGCTATTAGCTTTTAGCCAGTAAGCATCAGCAAGCGTGGTTGCTGCTAACTGCGCTTACATTGCTAATACTCTATTCTCACACATTACCACTGCTGTACTCACTGTTACTTGCTTTAATGGCGGATGAATGTCTCCACTCTGTGCAGCTCGAGCTCGAGGCCGTGGGGAAGCAGATTCGTGACCTGGAACAGAAGCAGGCCCAGCTGAGAGAGCGGAGAGCCGCGCTGGAATCATCCCGGGCTGACGCTCACAAGTCCGGGGTAAGTATACAGCGTACTGTTAACAGTCCCACCACGTCTACTCCGTGTGTTTCTCTGCGCAGGCCCGGTGCACCCAGGACGCGATCTTCCCAGATGTCCTTCACTGCGACGCCGGGACACCACGGACCCTGGGTGCATCCACAGCAGAGGACGCGAGCTGGGTCCCGGGCGACTACTTCTCCCCCTCCTGCCTTCGAGATCTCCATCCAGAACCGCTTCGCTCCCCTCCGCGAGACAGGACGCGACGCTGTGATCATCGGAGACTCCATCGTCCGACACGTAAGTGCTACGTTAGCCGAAGGTAAAGTGCACACTCATTGTTTGCCTGGTGCTCGTGTTCTCGATGTTTCTGCGCAGATACCCGCGATCCTGAAGGACGGCGAGAGCCCCAGAGCTGTCGTGCTTCACGCCGGGGTTAACGACACCACGCTGCGGCAGACGGAGACGCTGAAGAGGGACTTCAGGAGCCTGATCGAGACGGTTCGCAGCACGACGCCCGCGGCGACGATCGTCGTGTCAGGACCACTGCCCACGTATCGACGAGGACACGAAAGGTTCAGTAGACTTTTTGCTTTAAATGAATGGTTGTTGTCATGGTGTAAAGAACAGAAACTGCTATTTGTTAATAACTGGAATCTTTTCTGGGAGCGTCCTAGACTGTTTCGCGCTGATGGATTACACCCCAGCAGAATTGGAGCGGAGCTTCTCTCTGACAGCATCTCCAGGACACTTCGCTCCATGTGACTAGTAAGACAATTCTCAAATAAGCATTATGATGAGTTTTGTTCCAACCGCTTAAATGCTAAAAGTACTTGCGCTGTAAAACCTATTAAGACTGTGTCTGTTCCCCGAATAGTGAGGTCAAAATATAAATATAATGTAGGATCTAGAAAAAATCTTATCGTAATTAAACCAGAAAAATGTAAAGTAAATGAACAAAAACAATTTTTAAAGTTTGGGCTCATAAATATTAGATCACTCGCACCAAAAGCAGTTATTGTAAATGAAATGATCACAGATAATAGTTTTGATTTACTCTGCTTGACTGAAACCTGGCTAAAACCAAATGATTATTTTGGTCTAAATGAGTCTACTCCACCAAACTACTGTTATAAGCATGAGCCCCGTCAGACTGGTCGTGGCGGGGGTGTTGCAACAATATATAGTGATATTCTCAATGTTACCCAGAAAACAGGATACAGGTTTAACTCTTTTGAAATACTTCTGCTAAATGTTACTCTGTCAGACATGCAAAAGAAATCTAATGTATCTCTTGCTCTGGCTACTGTGTATAGACCACCAGGGCCGTATACAGAATTCCTAAAAGAATTTGCAGATTTCCTCTCAGACCTTCTAGTTACAGTTGATAAGGCGCTAATCATGGGAGATTTGAATATTCACGTTGCAAATGATACATTAGGACTTGCGTTTACTGACCTAATAAACTCCTTTGGAGTCAAGCAAAATGTCACCGGGCCCACTCATCGTTTTAATCATACACTAGATTTAATTATATCGCATGGAATCGATCTTACTGCTATAGATATCGTACCTCAAAGTGATGATATTACAGACCATTTCCTTGTATCGTGCATGCTGCATATAACTGATATTAACTATATGTCGCAGCGTTACCGTCTGGGCAGAACTATTGTTCCAGCCACCAAAGAAAGATTCGCAAATAACCTGCCTGATCTATCTCAACTGCTAATTATACCCAAAAATACACACGAATTAGACGAAATTACTGACAACATGGGCACTATTTTCTCTAATACATTAGAAGCTGTTGCCCCAATCAAATTGAAAAAAGTTAGAGAAAAACGTACTGTACCATGGTATAACAGTAATACTCACTCTCTCAAGAAATTAACTTGTAGTCTTGAACGCAAATGGAGAAAAACTAACTTAGAAGTTTTTAGAATTGCATGGAAAAACAGTATGTCCAGCTATAGACAGGCTCTAAAAACTGCTAGGGCAGACCATATACACAAACTCATTGAAAATAACCAAAACAATCCAAGGTTTTTATTTAGCACAGTGGCTAAGTTAACAAATTACCAGATGCCACCTGATTCAAATATTCCACCAACGTTAAATAGTAATGACTTTATGAATTTCTTCACTGATAAAATAGATAACATTAGAAATACAATAGCGAATGTAGATTCTACAGCGTCTAACACTTCAGTTTCATCCATGGCACCCAAAGATAAACTGCAGTGCTTTACAACCATAGGACAGGAAGAGCTAAATAAACTTATCACTGTATCTAAACCAACAACATGTTTATTAGATCCTGTACCCTCTAAATTACTGAAAGAGCTGTTACCTGTAGCCGAAGAACCGCTTCTCAATATCATAAACTCGTCGTTAACTTTAGGACACGTCCCAAAACCATTCAAGCTGGCGGTTATCAAGCCTCTTATTAAGAAACCAAAACTAGATCCTAGTGTACTGGCAAATTATAGGCCTATTCAAATCTTCCATTTATGTCTGAAATTTTAGAGAAAGTTGTGTCTGCTCAATTGAGCACCTTCCTGCATAAAAATGATCTGTATGAATAATTTCAGTCAGGTTTCAGGCCCCACCATAGCACAGAAACTGCACTTGTTAAAATTACAAATGACCTGCTCCTTGCGTCAGACCAATGCTGCATCTCATTTCTTGTCTTACTTGATATTAGTGCTGCGTTCGACACCATAGATCATGACATACTCATAGATCGATTACAAAACTATACAGGTATTCAAGGGCAGGCTCTAAGATGGTTTAGATCCTACCTGTCCGATCGCTACCATTTTGTTTACTTAAATGGGGAGTCATCTCATTTATCATCAGTAAAATATGGAGTGCCACAAGGATCCGTCCTAGGTCCCCTTCTATTTTCAATATATATGTTGCCCCTTGGTAATATTATTAGAAAATACGGAATTAGCTTCCACTGTTATGCTGATGATACTCAGCTATATATCTCAACGAGACCAGATGAAACTTCCCAATTATCTAAGCTAACAGAGTGTGTTAAAAATGTAAAAGATTGGATGACACACAATTTTCTCCAATTAAATTCGGATAAGACAGAGATACTAATTATTGGACCAAAAAACACTACACAGAATCTTGTAGATTACAATCTGCAACTAGACGGATGTACTGTTACTTCCTCTACAGTCAGAAATCTGGGTGTTATATTAGACAGCAATTTGTCTTTTGAAAATCATATTTCCAATGTTACAAAAACTGCATTCTTCCATCTTAGAAACATTGCCAAGCTACGAAACATGTTATCTGTTTCTGATGCAGAAAAGCTAGTTCATGCATTCATGACCTCTAGACTGGACTATTGTAATGCACTTCTAGGTGGTTGTCCTGCTTCGTCAATAAACAAGCTACAGGTCGTCCAAAATGCAGCAGCTAGAGTCCTTACCAGGTCAAGAAAATATGATCATATTACCCCAATTTTACAGTCTCTGCACTGGCTACCTATTAAGTTCCGTATCAGTTACAAATTATCATTACTTACCTATAAGGCCCTAAATGGTTTAGCTCCAGCGTACCTAACTAGCCTTCTACCACGTTACAACCCATCACGCACCCTAAGGTCACAAAACGCTGGACTTTTGGTCGTTCCTAGGATAGCAAAATCCACTAAAGGAGGTAGAGCTTTCTCACATTTGGCTCCCAAACTCTGGAATAGCCTTCCTGATAATGTTCGGGGTTCATACACACTCTTTCTGTTTAAATCTAGATTAAAAACACATCTCTTTCGCCAAGCATTCGAATAATGTATCTTTTTAATTGTGAGTGTAGTTGCATCTGTTCAAAGGTGCATTTTTATTCATTAACTTGGGTTAAACTAATTTTACTTTGTTGGATCAGCAGCTATGCTAATGATGTCTGTATTTTGTTTCTATGTTTCGCCACGGGATTTACATCCCGTGGTAACTAGGATTTAAACAAGCTCCAGTCTGGATCCGGAAACCTGAGAAGAGATGATGCTGACCCTCAGAGGACCCCAGATGATGCTACCTTGAATCAACAAACAGAACTAACAATTATTGCTAAATGTGTCACTGAATCATATAATAACTTAATTAATGATATTGATAGTTCATCGTCTAGCTGACTACGTCTTGTATTATTATTATTATTATTTTTATTTTTTCTAAAATCCTGTCAAATGTGCACAAACTACTAGCTACTACTAAATATTGTAGAAACATAATTTTCTGTAAAGTTGCTTTGTAACGATTTATTTTGTAAAAAGCGCTATACAAATAAACTTGAATTGAATTGAATTGAATTGAGATTTTACAAACTCTGACGTTAGCATGTGGTGGTTAGTAGCTCGAGGTAAGTAGGGTGTTTCAGAATTTCTGTTTAACTTGTTTTGCTAAAAATACAACACACCTATTCATTCATATAGCTGAATGGCAAATTTGGTACAATTTGAATAACAAATAAAAAAATAGGTCAAGGTCAAGATCAAGGTACCTTGACCTTGATAACAGACATAAAACAGGCTGTGCCATAACACATACACATCCTCTATCCAAGTTAACTATCAAACACCGGCGGCGCCAGGGGGGGTCTTGGGGGGTCTCAAGACCCTGCAAAAAAACGCTCTGACCCCCCATGTGACCCCCCATCCTCTTCCTGATTGATATATATATATATATATATATATATATATATATATATATATATATATATATATATATATATATATATATATACACACACACACATGCGGGATAAAGATTTTTTTTTTATCTTCAAACAGAATAATAATAAATAATAATTATTTCGACATTTTTTCTTACACTGAACCGAGAACCGTTTCTGTCAGACGCGTCTGATTCGAGAACCGAGGAGCTGATGATACTGCGCATGTGTGATTCAGTGTGAAGCAGACTGACTGACTCACGATGTGATGTGAGAACATGCAGATATGTTGCTGTGTGTAGCCTGTAGTGTAGAAGCATAGACAGTAAAAGAAATGGACACAGCGACCCCATTGGAACTCAATGGAGACAATTGAAGCCCATTTTTAGCGTTTTTTAGCACTTCCGTTTCTGACGCACAGACTCAAACGAAGCTTGACGATGTCAGCAACCTGTCTGACAGATTTAAATCTTCTAGTAGCTGTGCGTGCAAACTGCCATCGTTAATCTTGCAGAGATGGCGAGTTTGAGCGGGGAGTTCTTTGGCGTGAGTGAGCAGGAGTAAGTATAGAAATAAATAATGGACAAACGGAGTCTTTAAACGCCTCAGATGTAAAGTTATTTGCTGTCAAAGTGATGCCAAAATGAATGGGAGTCAATGGGATGCTAACGCAAGTGAAGTTCTGCTACAAGATGGCGGCACCCGGCCGACTTCAACTTCCGGTCAACTTCCTTGCCGCCTGTGTAGAAGCAAAGCTAGTGTGCTGTTTGAGGTAGAAAAGTTTCACAGGCATCGAAGGGTCTGGTCTTTTTTATGTTATTTGACTAAACTTTTTTCATATTACAGTACTTATTTATTTTTTTACACGTTGAGTGCCTTAAAAATAATTATCACAACACTGGTAAGGCTTATTCAGATTGTCTCATTCTCTGAATTATCATTATAAAAATAAAAACAATTCAGAAATTAATTATATAATTATATTTTAATTTTAATTATATTTTATATTTATATATTTTTTTCTACAATAGCAACAGTGTTTACAACAGCAAGACCACTTTAGCCTGTAAACTCAATAATATCTCTCTGGAAATAAATGTAACAATATCAATGTCAATAAAAAATGCATAATATACCTAACATCAAAGTGCAGTGTGAAGGATATGAATAACAAATGTAGCCTGTCATTTGTTTACATTGCAAAGGTGTTCAATTTTAGACAATAGCAACTACAACAGTAATAATAATATTAATCACTATATTCCAGTGTATCAGTTTTTTTATGTTTTGTATCAATATTTAAGGTGGACTTATTGATTAGGTGCAAGAGTAGTAGTGATGGTTAAAATAATAGATTAATGCTGAGGTTACAAAATCATCCACAACTGTACCGTGACCAGACTCTTCCCCCTGTAGCAGGCTCACTGTCACTGTGTCATCAGCAAACTTAATAAACATATTGTTTTCATGTAAGCTTTGACACATATTGGCTTAGGCTTATTGGAGGGATTCGCTGCAGGACTTAAGGGAACTCCATGTCCCAAGAACATACACATCTACCTCTCTCAGTCAGGCAAAGCGCAAAGAACTCTATGTCTATTCAGACGCATTGACCAAAGCAATAGGTGCAGTAGCCTACATGAGAGCTCTGTATCCAAATGACAAAGTTGAGGTAGGGTTTGTCATGGGTAAGGCAAAACTAACTCCTCAGTCAGAGCCCACAATACCAAGACTGGAACTGTGCACCGCTGTATTGGTTATAGAGATAGCTGATCTTGTCAGGAATGAGCTGGACATAGAGTTTGACGCAGTTCGCTTTCACACAGACAGCAAGGTGGTCTTCAACGAATCTGCAACGAATCAAAAAGATTCTACACATGTTCACAACAGAGTGCAGTGTATTCGCCAGTCTTCAAAGCCGGAGCAGTGGCACTATGTGCGCACCGAGGAAAACCCAGCGGATCACGCATCACGCATCACGCTCGCTCACAGCATCTCAACTAACAAAAACAACTTGGTTCACCGGACCCTCCTTCATCTGTCGTTCAACCCCAGAGACAAAAAATGAAAATGACAAGTTTGAGTTAGTTGAGTCTGACAAAGACTGTGAAATCAGGCCACAAGTGAGAACTTGTGCCACTCACCTTCAAGTAGTCTCCTGTAAGCGCTTTGAGCGCTTCTCCACCTTCAAGTCTTTGGTCCGTGCAGTTGCCTTCCTCATTCACATGGCAAAATCTTTCAACAGCTCCAATTCAAATCATGGATGCAAAGGGTGGCACATATGTCAGCTTCCTCGTACACCAGATGAAATGGATCAAGCAAAACGTGTCATCCTCCAACAAGTGCAACAGGTCACCTTCGCAAAGGAGCTGTCTGCCCTTAACGTCAGCAAATCCATCGCCAAACAAAGTCCTTTGCAAAAGCTCAGCCCAGTCCTGGACAATGGCATCATTTCAGTTGGAGGTCGACTCAAACACTCAGAGCTCGAGAACTGAAAAAAACCTGATAATTCTCCCAAAAGACAGTCATGTCTCTGTCCTGTTCAATCGCCACTACCATGAACAGGTCAAGCACCAGGGTCGTCACCTAACAGAAGGTGCGATAAGGGCCGGTGGAAAGAGACTAGTTAATTCAGTTATCCACAAGTGTGTTATCTGTCGCAAACTGCGGGAAAGCAGGAAGAGCAACTCATGGCAGATCTTCCCCCGGAACGTTTGAAAACATTTCCTTCCTTCAGCTACGTCGGCCTTGATGTTTTCGGGCCTTGGACAGTAACCACCAGACGTACCAGAGGTGGACATGCACAAAGTAAGCGTTGGGCTATCCTGTTTACCTGCATGAGCTCAAGAGCCGTGCACATTGAGGTAATTGAGTCCTTAGACACCAGCAGTTGTGTAAATGCCCTGAGACGCTTCTTTGCCCTGAGAGGCCCTGCCAAAAAACTTATATCGGATCGTGGCACTAATTTCATTGGGGCTTCCAAGGAGTTAGGAATGGACAAAGCTCTGCAATTATACCTGAATGATCAAGGTTGCAGTTGGGAATTCAACCCGCCTCATGTGTCCCACATGGGAGGCTCATGGGAGCGCATGATCGGCATTGCATGGAGAATATTGGATTCAATGCTGCTTCAGAGTAAGGTGCAACTCACTTACGACGTATTGTGCACACTTATGGCTGAAGTGTCTGCAATTATAAGCGCCAGGCCACTCCTTCCAGTTTCGTCCGATCCAGACAATCCCTTCATTCTCTCTCCCTCTATGCTGCTAGCCCAGAAATCGTGCCTTATACCTCCTCCTGGAGATTTCTTGGACAAGGACCTTTACACCAAGCAGTGGAGACAAGTTCAGGCTCTTGCAAACCAGTTCTGGATACGCTGAAGGCGAGAGTACCTGCCTTTATTGCAGCAGAGACAGAAATGGACTATATCTTGTCGAAATCTGCAAGTTGGTGACATTGTTTTGCTCAAGGACAAGCAGGTTCCACGGAACAGCTGGCTCATGAGTAGAGTCACGGCAAGAGTCCCTGGGAAGGACAATTGAGTAAGGAAGGTTGAGGTCACAGTAAATGATCAAAGCACTCGAAAGACCTTTTTGCGACCAGTTACTGAAGTCATTCTTCTTTTGCCAAAGGACTGATTCCTGCTAAGTTTTTGTAGTTGATAGTGACCTCACAGAGGTCAGGCGGGGAATGTGTTGCCCTTAAGGCATTTAATAATTTAATTTAATTTAATTTAATGATTCCGCCTCGGCCGTGCTAACTTCTGGTTCGGCCGTGATAACTTCCGGTTTCGGGTTCATGGTAAACAGAGCAGGCGAAATCCAGCATGGTACGGTCAGCAATCTCAGAATCAGAATCAGAAAGAGCTTTATTGCCAAGTATGCTTACGCATACAAGGAATTTGTTTTAGTGACATAAGCTTCCAGTACACAGAGACAACAACACAAAAAAAAAAAAAAAAAAAAAAAAAAAAAATGAGATTTACAAATTGGCAAATAAATAAGTGTATAAACAATTGTGCTATAAATGAAAATGGAATAGGATTGAGTGAAATGCAGGAATGTTCTAGGATGGAGGGTTAACAAATAAATATAAGGATATTGCATGTTTATAAGCATAAGTAGGGAACATTTAACTGTTCATGAGGTAGATTGCCTGGGGGAAGAAACTGTTCTTGTGCCTTGCTGTTTTGGTGTTTGCGGCTCTGAGGCGCCGGCCAGATGGCAAAAGTTCAAAGATGGGGTGACTTGGATGTGAGGGATCCAGAGTGATTTTCTGAGCCCTTTTCTTCACTTTGGATGTATACAGTTCTTGAAGGGTGGGCAGGGGAGCACCAATAATCCTTTCAGCAGTCCGAACAGTTCTCTGTAGTCTTCTGATGTCTGATTTTGTTGCTGAACCAAACCAGACAGTTATTGAAGTACAGAGGACAGACTCAATGACGGCCGAGTAGAACTGTTTCAGCAGCTCCAGTGGCAGGTTAAACTTCCTCAGCTGGCGAAGGAAATACAACCTTTGCTGGGCCTTTTTAACAATGGAGTCAATGTGATTGTCCCACTTAAGGTCCTGAGAGATGGTGGTCCCCAGGAATCTGAATGACTCCACTGCAGTCACAGTGCTGTTCATGATGGTGAGTGGGGAAAGTGCAGGTGGGTTTCTCCTAAAGTCCATGATCATCTCCACTGTTTTGAGCGTGTTCAGCTCCAGGTTGTTAAGACTGCACCAGACAGCCAGCTGCTCAACCTCTTGTCTGTAAGCAGACTCATCACCGTCCTGGATGAGGCCTGTAGTGTCTGTAGTGTCGTCTGCAAACTTTAGGAGCTTGACAGAGGGGTCTTTGAGAGGTGCAGTCGTTGGTGTACAGGGAGAAGAGCAGAGGGGAGAGAACACATCCCTGAGGGGCACCAGTGTTGGTGGAGCAGCTGTTTGATGTGAATTTCCCCAGTCTCACTAACTGTTGCCTATCTGTCAGAAAGCTGGTGATCCACTGACAGATAGAGCTAGGAACAGAGAGCTGGGTCAGTTTGGTCTGAAGGGCTGTTGGGATGATGGTGTTGAATGCCGAACTAAAGTCCACAAATAGGATCCTCACATAAGTCCCTGTTTTGTCCAGATGTTGCAGGATGAAGTGCAATCCCATGTTGATTGCAACATCCACGGACCTTTTTCCCCGGTAAGCAAACTGCAGGGGGTCCAGTAAGGGTCCAGTGATGTCCTTCAGATAAGCCAGAACCAGTTTTTCAAACGACTTCATGACGACAGACGTTAGAGCCACAGGTCTGTAGTCGTTAAGTTCTGCTATCTTGGGTTTCTTTGGGATGGGGATGATGGTGGAGCATTTGAAGCAGGAAGGCACTTCATACAACTCCAGGGATCTGTTGAAGATCTGTGAAAAGATGGGGGCCAGCTGGTCAGCACAGATTTTCAGACAGGCTGGTGTAACACCATCTGGGCCTGGTGCTTTTCTTCTTTTGTTCTTCTTGAAGACCTGGTGTGGAGGGTGGGATTGCAGGATGTGTTAATGGTTGTGTAGGGAGATGGTCAGAATGGGTGATGGGGGTTTCAAATCTGCAATAAAACTCATTCAGGTCGTTAGCAAGTCGTTGATTAGCCTCAGTGCAAGGGGATGGTGTCTTGTAGTTAGTGATGGCTCTTAGACCTCTCCACACTGAAGCTGAGTCGTTGGAAGTAAACTGGTCTTCCAACTTTTTAGCGTAGGTCTTTTTAGCCGCTCTGATCTCTTTGTTCAGTGTGTTCCTGGCCTGATTGTACAAGACCCTGTCCCCATTTCTGTAGGCATCCTCTTTGGCCTGACGAAGATGTCTGAGTTTTACTGTAAACCATGGCTTATCATTGTTGAATGTTAAATAAGTCCTGGTAGGAATGCATATATCCTCACAGAAACTAATATAGGATGTCACGGTCTCTGTGAGTTCGTCCAGATCGGTGGTAGCAGCTTCAAAAACACTCCAATCAGTGAGGTCAAAACAAGATTGTAAATCCTGCTCTGTTTCGCTGGTCCATCTCTTCACAGTCCTTACTACAGGTTTAGCAGATTTAAGTTTTTGCTTGTAGGACGGTATAAGATGAACCAGACAGTGATCAGAACGTCCCAAAGCTGCTCGTGGAACAGAGTGATATGCATCCTTTATTGTGGTGTAACAGTGATCCAATATATTACTGTCTCTGGTGGGACATGTAACATGCTGTTTGTATTTTGGCAGTTCACGGGAGAGATTGGCTTTGTTAAAGTCCCCAAGAATGATTAAAACAGAGTCCGGGTGTTGTTGTTCTGTGTCTGTGATCTGATCAGCAAGTTTCTGTAAAGCTGAGCTCACATGCGCTTGCGGAGGGATGTAAACACTGACCAGAATGAACGAATGAAACTCCCGCAGCGAATAGAACGGCTTGCAGTTGACAAACTGCATTTCTAGATCAGGACAGCACATCTTCTTTAACACAGTTACATCTGTACACCACCATTCATTGATGTAAAAGCATGTCCCGCCACCACGCGATTTCCCAGTTGATTCTGATTCGCGATCCGCTCTGAACAGCTGAAAGCCCGGCAGATGGAGCGCGCTGTCCGGTATGGCGTCATTCAGCCAGGTTTCCGTGAAACACAGAGCAGCAGAGTGAGAGAGATCCTTATTTGTCCGAGAGAGCAGAAACAGTTCGTCTGTTTTGTTGGGTAGAAAGCGGAGATTTGCGAGATGGATGCTAGGCAACGGCGTTCGAAATCCGCGCTTCCTGAGTCTGACGAGCGCTCCCGCTCGCTTCCCCCGTCTGCGCGTCCTGAAGCGCTTGATCAGCGCCGCCGCTCCTCCGATAACAACGTTCAGTAAAACGTCTGAATAATTTAAATCCGGTAAAAGATCTTGTGGTGTGTTCTGCCGAATGTTCAGCAGTTTAAACAAAAAACAGGAAAAACGAACAAAAACAGCACAAACCATGGAGAGCCAAGCACTGAAGCAGCCATCTGCGGCGCCATCGAGTACACAAGATGAGACAGTGAGAATCTGTCGCCATTCTCACTAAAGCACTGTCAAGGCAATGCCGTAAGTTTATATATGTGTTTATAAGGATCTTAAGTAATGTATTTTTGTATTGTCTAGTTGGGAAATGCATTTTAAAGTGTTGATGAACGACTTTTATTTTCGTCTGTCTAAAAAACAGCACAAACACTGGAGAGCCAAGCACTGAAGCAGCCATCTGCGGCGCCATCGAGTACACAAGATGAGACAGTGAGAATCTGTCACCTAGAAAAGGTGGTATCCTCACAATTATATTACTTCTTAGAGAATAATGGTATATGTGAGAATTTCCAGTCAGGATTTAGACCGTATCATAGTACTGAGACTGCTCTCCTTAGAGTTACAAATGATCTGCTCTTATCATCTGATCGTGGGTGTATCTCTCTATTAGTTTTATTGGATCTTAGTGCTGCGTTTGACACAATTGACCACAACATTCTTTTGCATAGACTTGAACACTTTGTTGGCATCAGTGGAAGTGCATTAGCATGGTTTAAATCGTACTTATATGACCGCCATCAGTTCGTAGCAGTGAATGAAGATGTATCATATCGATCACAAGTGCAGTATGGAGTACCTCAAGGCTCAGTACTAGGGCCGCTACTCTTCACACTTTATATGTTACCCTTGGGAGATATCATCAGGAAACATGGTGTTAGTTTTCACTGTTATGCTGATGATACGCAGCTCTATATTTCCTCGCAGCCTGGTGAAACACACCAATTTGAAAAACTAATGGAATGCATAGTCGATATAAAAAATTGGATGACGAGTAATTTCTTACTGCTAAATTCAGAAAAAAACAGAGGTGTTAATCATAGGGCCTAAAAACTCTGCTTATAATAAACTAGAACACTGTCTAAGACTTGATGGTTGCTCTGTCAATTCTTCGTCATCAGTTAGGAACCTAGGTGTGCTACTTGATCGCAATCTTTCCTTAGAAAGCCACGTTTCTAGCATTTGTAAAACAGCATTTTTCCATCTCAAAAATATATCTAAATTACGGCCTATGCTCTCAATGTCAAATGCAGAAATGTTAATCCATGCATTTATGACTTCAAGGTTAGACTATTGTAATGCTTTATTGGGTGGTTGTTCTGCACGCTTGGTAAACAAACTACAGCTAGTCCAAAATGCAGCAGCAAGAGTTCTTACTAGAACCAGGAAGTATGACCATATTAGCCCGGTCCTGTCCACACTGCACTGGCTCCCTATCAAACATCGTATAGATTTTAAAATATTGCTTATTACTTATAAAGCCCTGAATGGTTTAGCACCTCAGTATTTGAATGAGCTCCTTTTACATTATACTCCTCTACGTCCGCTACGTTCTCAAAACTCAGGCAATTTGATAATACCTAGAATATCAAAATCAACTGCGGGCGGCAGATCCTTTTCCTATTTGGCGCCTAAACTCTGGAATAACCTACCTAACATTGTTCGGGAGGCAGACACACTCTTGCAGTTTAAATCTAGATTAAAGACCCATCTCTTTAACCTGGCATACACATAACATACTAATATGCTTTTAATATCCAAATCCGTTAAAGGATTTTTAGGCTGCATTAATTAGGTAAACCGGAACCGGAAACACTTCACATAACACCGTACTTTCTACATCATTAGAAGAATGGCATCTACGCTAATATTTGTCTGTTTCTCTCTTGTTCCGAGGTCACCGTGGCCACGAGATCCAGTCTGTGTCCAGATCAGAGGGTCACTGTAGTCACCCGGATCCAGTACGTATCCAGACCAGATGGTGGATCAGCACCTAGAAAGGACCTCTACTGCCCTGAAAGACAGCGGAGACCAGGACAACTAGAGCCCCAGATACAGATCCCCTGTAAAGACCTTGTCTCAGAGGAGCACCAGGACAAGACCACAGGAAACAGATGATTCTTCTGCACAATCTGACTTTGCTGCAGCCTGGAATTGAACTACTGGTTTTCGTCTGGTCAGAGGAGAACTGACACCCCAACTGAGCCTGGTTTCTCCCAAGGTTTTTTTCTCCATTCTGTCACCGATGGAGTTTCGGTTCCTTGCCGCTGTCGCCTCTGGCTTGCTTAGTTGGGGTCACTTCATCTACAGCGATATCATTGACTTGATTGCAAATAAAAACAGACACTATTTCAACTGAACAGAGATGACATAACTGAATTCAATGATGAACTGCCTTTAACTATCATTTTGCATTATTGAGACACTGTTTTCCAATTGAATGTTGTTCAGTGCTTTGACGCAATGTATTTTGTTTAAAGCACTATATAAATAAAGGTGATTGATTGATTGATTCTCACTAAAGCACTGTCAAGGCAATGCCGTAAGTTTATATATGTGTTTATAAGGATCTTAAGTAATGTATTTTTGTATTGTCTAGTTGGGAAATGCTAGACAATACAATAAAATGACTTTTATTTTCGTCTGTCTAAAGCTCAGTTTTTCTAAGAGCATGTTGTGTATGCTTACAGTTTTCACCATCTGGAGAAAAAATTAAAATGCAAAAACGTCCCTTGTGGTCCTGGTCTTCTTCAGTGGTTTATCTACATGTTCATTTGGCAACATAACAAATAGTGTCTGTGGAATCATTTGCAATCATATCGCTGTAGATGAAGTGACCCCAACTAAGCAATGCAGAGGCGACGGCGGCAAGGAACCAAAACTCCATCGGCGACAAAACTGAGAAAAAAAAAGAGGCTCAGTTGGGGGGCCAGTTCTCCTGTGACCAGACGAAACCAGCAGTTCAATTCCAGGCTGCAGCAAAGTCAGATTGTGCAGAAGTATCATCTGTTTCCTGTGGTCTTGTCTTGGTGGTCTTCTGAGACAAGGTCTTTAGGTGTTTAGGGGATCTCTATCTGGGGCTCTAGTTGTCCTGGTCTCCGCTGTCTTTCAGGGCTGTAGAGGTCCTTTCTAGGAGCCGATCCTCCATTTGGTCTGGATACGTACTGGATCCGGGTGACTGCAGTGACCCCCTCTCTCTATATCTATATAATAATTACGCTTCATGTTTTATTAAATTTCTCTCCATTTTCAATTTCTGTTCAATTGTTTATGATATATAAATATATTATAAAACATAATTTGATTAACAATACATGATCTCATATTTTAATTGTAGGAGAGTAATTTAAATCACTCGGATTTCAGTATCGAATGGGAAGTATAACTATTGGAAAAATTGTGGAAAAAACATGTGAAGCTCTTCACCAAACTATGAAGAAGGATTTTTTGAAGGTACACAGTCATGTAAAAACACTGTAAATTAAATATATCCAAATTATTTTGTGAATTGTAATGATAACACTATTCCTAATTAAATATTACTAAGCATTGATTTTACCTTAATCTAATAAATGTAGCGGTAGTACAATGCAAAATGCAAAATGCAAAATGCAAAAAAAAAAACATACAGGTAAACTCACTAGTTTTGCATGCTTTCACGGCCTTTTGAGTTACTAATCATGGTGTTTTAATCTATTTCAACCTGAAATCTAAGGGATTATTATTATTATTATTATTATTATTATTATTATTATTATTATTATTTATTTATTTATTTATTTATTCATTTATTTATTTTGTTTTACTTGTATTAGGCTTTAATATTAATTATAATGGTGAACAAAACATTTAAAAATCATCAAGTTTTGAATAAAAAAAATCCAAATCCAAAAGTTCATTAAAAAATATAAATATATAATAATAATAATTAAAAGTACTAAAAGTATATACTTACTAGAGGGCACTTTTTTAAAGTAAAAAGACTCTCATTAGCCAAACTACTAAGTATGATTGTTCTATTGCACAGAATCTCTCTTGAGGAAATTGATCTTATTTAAAATAAATTGATTACATGGACCACTGAAGTCTGAGTATTCTGTTGTGACATAGATACTGACTGTGCTAAAGCCCTACAATAAGTGCAGACGTCAAAGTCCTTTGAAATGCTTATGGTCATTATATTGATCTTTGAAGGTCTTTCATTTAATACTGAAAGATACAAAAGTGGCCTCCATGTACAATGCAGAGAGAATTTACAAGGAAAGCTATTGTATCCTCACTGTAGAATGGACTAAAACCAATCATTTAAATCTATATCATGACTGAGGAAGAGCTGATAGGGAATGAGCTCTGTCTTTTATTTTGTGGGTCACTAGCCAGATTTGTTTCAATACCTAGAGGATTGTACTGGTAAGAAGTTTGAAACTGTAAAATATCCCAGTCAAATGAGGATCAAATATTTCCTGGAACTGAGAGAAACCCGCTGGAAACAAAGAGCAAGGCTGTATCTCCAACAGTATTAAGCTGCATGTGGTCATATATAGAAAACCTTCGGCCAAAGCTTTGGAAATACAATTTTTCTCAAAGCAACAAAGAGAAAAAAGATTAAATACAAGGTACAGGACATTGTGTTACATTAATACATTAGTAATAAATAGTACATTGTATGTCATATGAGAGAGTGATGCCCTGCATAGTGAAAGCTGTTATCCCCAAGATCTCATCTTTACATACCACAACCCATATTTCTGGAAATGTTTAAATTTGAACTGTCAGAGCAGAATTAAATTCAGACCATGACTAACATCATTCACAAACCGATGATCACTGACCGAGGCAAAATGGGATATCGCTTCGAGAGACCAATCTACTTTGAGTGTAAACTAAACGAGCCAATGCACATTGGCATGCAATTATTGCATCCAGCTGCCGCTGATCACAGCGTGAGTATAAGAAGGCAGCAGGTGCAATGCATACCAGCTTATCACTTCGGAGCCGAGCATTAGTATCGCTCTGCTCAACTGTGTCTGCTGTGAACTACGAGTTCAGCATCCTCTCGGAAGCTTCGAGTGTTGGCGAGACGGCGCTTCAGGATTGCACACTTCAGGCTGCACTACCCCTATCGTATTGCAAGCAGACAATTCCCCTGTGCACCTCAGCACTAAAAGAGCATTTTATAAAGAGCACATTTCTCTAAAAGAGCTTCACGGGTGCATCTTTGTAAAGACAATGGATCGTCCTTATAAGGATTCCATTTCACCCGTGCGTTTCTGGGTGCGGTCGTTACCTGGCAATGTGTGATGGTCACGATCGCTGCCTCATGTGTCTGGGCATCAAGCATGCTGAGGTGGCCTTCGAGGATGAGTCATCTTCTCACTGTGGGAAGATGACCATCTCGGAGCTGCGAACCAGGCTCTGCTACCTTCAGGGGGCGGAGTTCCATTGCTGCTGCCGCAATCTCAGGCTCGTTCTGCTCTTGCACATTCGATCCAGTGGAGCAACCCACGGAATGCGCTGGGCCCTCTTTAAAGAGCATACCAGCGGTATCCAGTGGGCCTCCCCCAACCAGATGTCGGTCTCAGCATTGGAGGTGAGCTGTCGGATGACAATTCAGCTGCGCTGCAGGCCTCTGGGATGGTGGCAAAGCCGGAGTCAGATCCCGCAATGGCAGCTATGCTTCCCAGAGCTGCCGAGAGGGTAGGGCTCGAGTGGAATTTGTCCCGAGAAGCAGACTCATCCTCTCATCCAACTCATCCTCCCCCCGACGGGAAGCTACTGCTTCCACCTGTCTGCAGTGCCCCAGCCTGCTCATCGCCAAGCACAGCCCCCTGCATCTGCCCCCTGCTCCCGCGCTGCATCTGCAGCAGCCTCAAAGGGGTGTCGTAGAGTTGGGCGCAGGCAAGCTGCCCCTACCATCCTGGCCCATCACACCTGGCGGTGGGTGGAAGAACAAGAGGCCCCGGGATGGGTGACCCAGAGAGATACAGCTGCTTTCTGGGGGATGGTGAAGGCACCTCTCCCTACCCTGGAGGAGGGCCAAATGGAGAATCTGGAAATCTTGACGAGAGAGCAGTTTCCTTCCTTTCTGGGTCCCAGGAGGGCATGGAAAGTTGCGGACGGCCAAGCACCGTACCTCACTCATCCTCCTCCTTAGCCAGATGGCAGCAGAGGACGGTTCGAGAGCGTCAACAAAGGCCCTACTCATGCACTCTCTGCCAACCCATGGTACCAGGTGAGACCTGCACCCTACACTCGCACCACACTCCGGGCCTGCTCACAAGACGCCCAAGTTGGGTACCTGTGTTCCACCACGCTGCCCCACTGTGGCTACAGCTGTGGTTCTGCTGGCCCTGCTTGTACGGTTTTTAAGCGCCTGGTCAGCGCTACCCAGCCTGTCTCGCTGGCTTATGCGGACCATCAGCCTCGGCTATGTGATTCAGTATCCGCTTCACTACAGTGAAAGCATCCGGTGTCCCTGTTTTATGGGAAGAGATCCCAGGCCTACTGGCAAAGGACGTGATAGAGCCATTCCCTCCAGGCGATATGAGAACGGGGTTTTACAGCCCTTACTTCATTGTACCCAAGAAAGGCGGATACAATGAAAAAAACTTCTGCCTTCCCAAGAGGGTTTTAATCACCTTTAATCTAATAGGGGCACAGGCGGCTCACACAGGGCACTGGAAGAGGCAGCACCCATGGCGTTTTGGTAGATCCCATTTTGCGTCGGTCACCGATGTGGCGTCGAGAGTGACTGACTGAAAGGGAACGTCTCGGTTACATATGGTAACCCTCATTCCCTGAAGGAGGGAACGGAGACACCATGTCCGGTCGCCATGGTTGCTGTACCGCCGCTGAGCTGCCGGGTCTCCAACACGACTCCTCAGTGAAAACTGGTGCATTTGTGATACTTTAATATGTATATGTTAAATATGTGCAGAACAGTGAGGGTGCTTAACATCATGAAGTGGAAGTGAATGAGTCTGGAGAACTAAATATAATATAAAATGGACTGAAATTCATGTAACTGCTCTAATTATTAGTGATACATTTGAAATCTATACAGGGTAATATATTATTATCACTATTTATTATTATTATTATTATTATTATTATTATTATTATTATTATACTTTTTTATTTAACAATAGTATTAATATTTGAATAGTTGAATAATAATATAAAATATATTTAAAAAGTGTGGCTAATAAGAAAATAAGTTTGTCTGAATACATTTTAGGAGTCAAAAAAGTAAACTTCAATTTAACAGTTTACAGTTTAGAGCTGTGCTTTGATAACAATCATTAAATATGCATAAGTTCAGGGTTATTTATGTTTCACCCTTCTGTCCACCTCCCTTCATTTTTCATTTTCTTGTTTACTTGTTTTTTCTTAGTAAACACAATGTACTCAACCTTGAGCCCCAAACCCTTCAAAACACTCTGTAATACACCAGCCCTGAGTTATCCAGATGCAGCTCCTAAAGTTTGCATCACATTTATCTATTTAAATATGTGTTAAATTTGGAAAGATCTCCAATTATCTTTCCACTGTGCTTCACCTTTAGCTGTAGTTAATGTGGGGGTTACTGAACAATATATCTTCAGAAAGGTTATTGCCATTTCATTGCTAGTTTGTGACAAAATAAGGCCTCCAGTAATGATAAAAGACAAAAGTGAATAGCTAAAACCTCAAAATATCACAACACTAGGTTAAGTAGATTGGAACTGAGGCTGCAAGTAGAGAACAACAAGGGACAAAGTTCAGGATGAAGTCATAATAAACAAGAAATTAATCAAGCAATTATTATATGCAAAGCCCAGGTGCATCTGTTAGAATCAGAACTGCTGTCACCATCATGTACTTCTATTTTTTTTTTTTTTTTTTTCTCATGTTTCCCCTGACCTACAACCCCAAATCAGAAAAAGTTGGGACAGTATGAAAAACGCAAAGAAAAAAAGAAACTAGTGATTTCTAAATTTACTTTGACTTTTATTTCATTGCAGACAATATGAACACAAAATATTTCATATTTTGTCTGGTCAACTTCAGAAAAGCTATAATTTGGAAAGATGGGCCGAGGATCGCCAGTTTGCCAACAAATAAGTGAGAAAATTATTGAAATGTTTAAAAACAATGTTCCACAAAGAAAGATAGGAAGAGATGTGGATATTTCACATTCAACAGTTCATAACATAATTAAAAGAGTTAAGGAATCTGGAGGAATTTCAGTGCATAAAGGACAAGGGCGCAAGCCTAAGCTGAACAACCGTGATCTCCGATCCCTCAGGCGGCACTGCATCAAGAATCATCAATTATCTATAAGCGATATCACCACATGGGCTCAGGACTACTTTGGCAAACCTTTGTCAAGTACCACAATACGTAGTTACATCCACAAATGCCAGTTAAAGCTGTACTGTGCCAAAAGGAAGCCATATGTTAACAGTGTCCAGAAGCGTCGTCGACTTCTCTGGGCTCGGATGCATCTGGGATGGACCATCACACAGTGGAAACATGTACTGTGGTCAGATGAATCAGTATTTCAGGTTTTTTTTGGGAGGAATGGACGCTGTGTGCTCCAGACCACAGAAGAAAAGGATCATCCATACTGTTACCAGCAACAAGTCCAAAAGCCAGGGTCTGTCATGGTATGGGGTTGTGTCAGTGCCCTTGGCAAAGGTAACTTGCACTTCTGTGAAGGCACCATAAATGCTGAAAAGTACATAGATATTTGGAGCATAATATGCTGCCTTCAAGAAGACATCTTTTCCAGTGACGTCCATGCAGATGTCACGGAGTGACTGTGACGGGGCGGAACCAAAAATGAGGAAGATTAGTTCCGCCCGGACCATATATCGCAAACACCGCCGCTTCCGGGAACGCTGGCGAACCCAAATCGGCGTGTTATTGGGAACAGGTGTCTTGTTGAGCGTGGCGATCACTGATTGGGCAATTTGGTGAAGAGGAGACACATAAATAGGGCATCAGAAACACAGTAAGTGTTGGTGATTCCCAGTAGTTATTGTGGGTGCAACGGAGCAGAGGGGAGAGTTGAAGAGAGAGTGTATGGTGTACTGTGGAGCTTGGGCAAAGAGAGACACACACAGGGCTGAGTATACGAATATCTTTATTGGGGCATTGTGTTCAGATGCATTGTGTGATGTGAAGTTAACACCCATTGAAGATCTGCTAGGATTGCAGGAAGGAGATCGTGCTGCCAGTTGTGTCGGATGTCAGTTATCTGGAAGAGAAGTGGAAAGATCCAGTGTTAATGAAAGTGTGAGTACACTGAAATATTTGTCGTGTCAACAGTTACTTTGCAAGTGTGGAATATCCATATACCTCTTGTGAGTTGTGACCAGTGTGAGCGGCCCCACCGCAATAGGATTGGTGGGTGAGCCGGGACCAGCAAAAAAGGAGTCTGGTGCCTTGTCGTGGCTGTGACGTTTCTTCTGACCGTCTGTTGCATCGGTGCCCCCAACGTCCAGGAACTAATCCCCGGTCCTATGTGGTTTTGACCCTAATTCACTGTGAGTGTGTGGAGTGCAGTGGGTGAGTCCTTTTCTTTGCTGTGTGTACACTTGAAGTCTGCAGTGCCGTGCTGTGTCATGTTGTCAGTAATCACCCTCTAGGCTGGGAGAGAAAACCCTGTGGAGAAGAATGTGCACCGGTGTTGTGAGACGTCCGTCTTTTATCTACATGCCCGCTCGTGGCTTTGGACCCCTACTCCGCCGAGTGGTGACGTGTCAACAATAGCAAGTAAGGAACAGTGTGCATATTGTGGGGGACGACGACTGAGAGAAGTGTTGGCTGCTATATGAACATCCAGCTGTGTAGCCCTTGTGTATGAATACTGGTTTGTGGAGTGCTTTCAGAGGTTCGCCCCTGTCTAGATCTCTGGTCCGTTGTCTGGAAGATAGGAGAGGGAAGCGTTCAAGTCATTCCTGAGGTACATACCCGGTGGCACAAACCTACTTGAAGTCACCCAGCGTCGTGGCACCAGCTGAGGCCGTGGAAGGCCCAACGTGCAGCAACTTCAATCTGTACTTCTATCCACTCTTGGTCAAATTCGGGAGGTGGTGTCTTTCTCCATATATTCACTGAAGCTAAGTAAATTTGAGAAGGAACTCTGTCTGTCTGTTACCAGTCCTACAGGTCTGAGCTTGAGGCTCTGAGTCATCGTGGGAGTGTTTCCACGGTTGGAGGTGACCGTGTTGAGTGTTGGTCTGGGAAGTCTGCCCCGGTGAAGAAGACCACAGTTGCCATGACATATACACCTTCTCTAGACTAGCTGAAAAGTGCTTAAGCCTGACGTCCACCTCTTCTAGGGTCTGTGAGTTGTATCCATTCAGTATTGTCACTGTATACCCACCTGCATGCCCAGAGCAAACTCCAGTTCCCCTTTCCATTCCCTTCACACCTTTTAGATAATTTAAATAAAGTTTGTTTTAACTATACCCACTCTCTCTCATGTGTCTGGTCATTGGGGTGTTCTTGGGACCTCCTCGAGGTGGAAACTAGGGAGGGGCGAGACTCACGACATCTGTGGTCCGCTCTGACCTGTGACAGATTTTGGCGTAGTCGGCAGGGTTCCGCCTCGAGTTGAGCGACCAAGGTCCCCCAATAGCCGACGACGAGTTGTCCGAGGCCCCGCCCCGAGTCATGCCTGTGTTCATGGGGAACCCTTGGATCCAGAAATATGGAGGTGTAGAATCTGAGGTGAGATTATCCGAGTGGAAAGCTCAGATTGAATATCTTGCTGGGATCCAGGGACTAACGGCAGCACAGCATTTACAATTCGTATTGAATTCCCTAGAGGGGGAGGCTCGTCGAGAGGTTCAGGCTGCCCCAGAAGCAGTTCGAACCACAGCCCAGACTGTATTCCACTTCTTGTCCGAGCAGTATGGGGATACCACTCCAGTAGCCGTCCTCAGAGTGCAAATCTTCAGTTGTAAACCGGGACCCCGACAGCCCATTCTCGTTTTTGCCTTACGACTTCAGGAGCAGTTCACCAGGTTGCAAAAACATCAAGATCATGGCCTGGGAGATGGGGAGACGCTCCTGAGAGACCAGTTCCTGCTGGGGTTGCGGAAAGGCCCCGTGCGTCAGAGCTTACGTGTCCAGTTTCGAAGAGACCCAGATCTGACATTCGAGGATCTGAAGAAAGAAGCAGTGGCTCTAGAATTAGATCAGGCTGAAGTCAAAGACCCCCCAGTATTTGCAGCTGTGAGTAGTACTGCAACTGTCGCTCCCGAAGGAGTAGATTGGAAGCAAACGTTGAAGATGGAGCTTTTGAAAGATGTCCGTGAACAGATGAAGGAATTGTCTAAAACTCTATTGGAGGAGCTGCGTCTTGGGGCACCGTTGCACGAGGTAAGGCCTACCCCGCGAGAACGGGCCTATACAGACGGTGGCTGAGACCCTGGGGAGGCGACCTAGTCGGCCTGCCTGCCTGCCCTCGATTTGAATGGGACGGACAAGGGCGACCTATCTGTAATCGTTGCGGTGAGCCTGGATACTACAGCTGCCAACGTGGCTCTCTAAGAGGTTTGGCAGGGGGATTTTAGAGCAACCGGCCACAGTGGGTCATGTGGTCGGGACCCCTTTAGAAGACCCAGCATTAGCTACAGGCTCGAAGGACGGATTGATTGGACACAGTCCTGTTGTGGAGGTCCAAGTATGTGGTACCAAAGTGCCCTGTTTAGTAGACACTGGATCCCAAGTCACCCTGTTCTCAGAGAGCCTATCACGAGAAGTATTTGGAAGACGAAGCATGCAAGGAACCGAGGCCCCATGGTTAACCTTGAAGGGAGCGAACGGGCTGGACATCCCTTATATCGGGTATTTAGTCACTGATTTAGAGATCCATGGGATCGTCGTACCACAGAAGGGGATTGTCATTGTCCAGGATTACTGCTTAGGGACCCATCAAGCCCTCTTGGGGATGAATGTTATTGCTGAGTGTTGGGAGGAACTGTTTCGGGCAAGGCCCGTGAGGACAATTCCATCGGCAGAGCAGCAAAAATGGAAACGGATCGTTGCTGATTGCCGCCGGATCCAGACGTCTAGGGCCCGAATGGACCGAGAGGACACCGGCCGAGTGGCCTGTCGATTTGCTCTGTCCGTGCCAGCAAGGAGCGAGGCCATTGTATGGGTGAGGGTCCCCCAACAGGAGTATGGACCCGAAGGGTGGGTACTAGTGGAGCCCCATCTGGACTGTCAAAATGTGGAGCTGGCCCGAGGATTGGCGGTAGTCCGCCGAGGACGAGTCCCAGTAAAAGTACGCAATGAGAGTCCCTACCCGATTCAGTTGCACCAGCGATTGGCCAGAGTGACGATGGTCAGCCCCCATCAGGTGAGAGAGGAACAGGACGTAAGTTTTCGGCAGGTATGCCCCACCGTGGTCGAGGTAGCCCTAACCCAATTGGACTCGCCACCGAACAAGGTGGAGGAGGGAATGCCTGGCCATCTACGGGGCGAGTCTCTACAAGGAGAAGGATTGGAGGAGGCTCAGGCGCGTAGACTAGAGGGGCTCTTGATGAAATGGCAACATGTGTTCTCGACACACGATGAAGACTATGGCTGCACGAGTGTGGTAAGACACCAAATCCCCACTGGAGGGGCTGGACCCAGCCGTGAGAGGTATCGTCCCATTCCACCCACTCTATACTCAGAGGTACGTACCTTGTTGCAAGGCATGCTCGACAGAGGGATCGTCCGGGAGAGTAGCAGCCCCTGGGCAGCACCCATAGTACTTGTACAAAAAAGACAGGAGCCTGGAGGTTCTGTGTGGACTACTGTAAGTTAAACCAAGTCACCAAGAAGGGTGCCTTTATTCTGCCAAGGATTGAAGACTCGCTAGCCAGCTTAACTCAATCTGCCTGGTATTCCACACTGGATCTGGCAAGCGGTTATTGGCAGGTGCGGGTGGAAGAAGCGGACCGGGAGAAGACTGCCTTTACAACCCCATTTGGTTTATTCGAGTGGGACCGGATGCCCTTCGGCCTTTGCAACGCTCCCGCCACGTTCCAGCGGTGTTTGGGAGGTCAACTGATGGAATCGACGCTGGTCTACCTTGACGATGTCATAGTCTACTCCCCCGACTTTGAGTCTCACTTGCAACATCTTGAGAAGGTATTCTAAGTCATGGAGAGGTATGGGTTGAAATTACAACCGGACATATGCCATCTGTTGAGGAGGGAAGTTAAGTTCCTGGGCCATTGTGTCAGTTCTGCCGGGGTCGCTGTGGACCCAGAGAAGGTGTCGGCCGTGCGAGAGTGGAAGGCCCCGAAGACGGTGAGACAGGTCAGATCTTTCCTGGGCTTTGTGGGGTACTACCGGCGCTTTATTAAAGACTTCTCAAAGAACGCGAGGCCACTGAACCATCTGTTGGCAGGGACGGGGCGACCTAGAGGTCTTGGGTCCCCGTCGATTGAATGGGACTCCGAGTGTGAGACGGCCTTCCAATGGCTAAAACAAGAGTTGCTGCAAGCACCGATCTTAGCTTATGCCGATTTCAACCAACCCTTTGTGCTGTACACAGATGCCAGTAATCTGGGCTTGGGGGCAGTGTTGGCCCAACGTCAGGAGGGAGTGGAGTGGGTCATCGCCTACGCTAGCAGGAGCCTCCACCCAGCAGAGAAGAACGACGCTAATTACAGTTCCTTCAAGCTTGAGTTGCTGGCACTAAAGTGGGCATTGAGTGAAAAGTTCAAGGATTACCTGTGGGGTGCGAAGGTACAAGTCGTCACAGACAACAATCCTCTTGTACATCTACAGACGGCCAAATTGGGTGCCGTAGAGCAGCGGTAGGGTAAACGGCCGGGTAAAGAGCATGTCAATGCGGACGCCCTGTCCCGGCTCCCTGAGGAGCAGGGTCGGAAGGACTCCGTAGAGCAGGTGCCTGACCTGGAAGAGGGGTACATGGTGGGCATCGTGGAAGTGCCAGGAGGCCCACAGGAGGCGATACTGTCAAGCTGGGGTTGGGACCCCAACCGCTGGAGGGAGCGGCAGCAGAGCGATGACAGGTTAAGAACATTGAGTCGCTGGCTGGAACAAGGCCAGGAGCCGACACCAACGGAAAGACAAGCTCAAGACGGGAAGGGCCGTAAGTTGCTGGGGCAGTGGATGAAACTCCGAATACAAGATGGAGTGATGTGTAGGACCATCAAAGATCCAGGGTCGGGGGATGAGAGCTGCCAGATTGTGGTACCCGAAAGCCAGGTGTAAGCCTTGATAACGGCATATCACGACCAGTTTGGACACCAAGGGCAGGAAAGGACTGTGTCTTTGTTACGCAGACATTTCTACTGGCCCGGGCTGGAAACATCCGTGAGTACGTTTATTCGGGCATGCCCCCGCTGCACTTTATTCAAGTCCAGGAGAGAGCCACGAGCACCAATGGTCCCAATAAAAGCCAGGGCTCCCCTTCACATCGTGGCTATGGACTTTTTGATGTTGGGCAGACCTTTGGATCAGTACCAAAACATCCTCGTGGTCACTGACTTGTTCAAGTACTCCTGGGCTATCCCCACGTTAGACCAAACGGCGAACACTACCGCCACTGCATTGTGGAGGGCCGTCTTCCAGCCGTTTGGATGTCCTGAATTCCTGCACTCAGACTAAGGGCCCAACTTTGAGTCTCGGGTCGTAAAAGAGTTGTGTAAGTTGTACGGGTGTACAAAGACCCACACCACGTCCTACCACCTCCAAGGAAATGGGGGGTGCGAACGATTCAACCAGACCCTACTGGGCCTATTGGGCACCTTAGACCAGGAACAGCAGGGCGAGTGGGTGAGTGCCCTACCGGCTTTGATCCAAGCTTATAATAACAGTGTACATAGTACCACGGGGTATGCCCCAACCTACTTGATGTTCGGCAGGCATGTGCGACTGCCTGTAGACTTGCTGCTGGGGACGGCCACGGTCGAAGAGGAGTACGGATACGGGTGGCTGCGGTAAAAAGCAAGAGGTTGTACGAAAGCAAGAGAAGCCCCCTTACTCCCGGAGTTTTGGTGCGAGACAACCGACGGCAAGGTAAAGGCAAATTGAGTGACCGATGGGAAGCCACTCCTTATGTGATCCAAGGACAGCAGCAGCCAGGGCAACCGGTATACACCATTCGCCCAGAAGGGAAGGCGGGACCAGACCGAGTGGTCCACCGTAACATGATCCGGCCCTGCCCAAACTATCCCAAACCTGTGGAAGAGGCTCCAAGGGAGCCGGTGCCGGTAGAGCCATGGATAGGTGGATGGGCCTTGGTCCCAAGGGACTTTGTGAATGTGCCTGTCCGGGTTGACCCCGTCTCACCACCCCATCGGTCCCAACAGTAAAACCGAGGACGGCCCCCTGTACGTTATGGCGAGTGGACAGGTGAAGGACGTTCTAGGGACTAGAACGAATTAGCGGGGGAGGATGTCATGGAGTGACTGTGACGGGGCGGAACCAAAAATGAGGAAGATTAGTTCCGCCCGGACCATATATCGCAAACACCGCCGCTTCCTGGAACGCTGGCGAACCCAAATTGGCGTGTTATTGGGAACAGGTGTCTTGTTGAGCGTGGCGATCACTGATTGGGCAATTTGGTGAAGAGGAGACACATAAATAGGGCATCAGAAACACAGTAAGTGTTGGTGATTCCCAGTAGTTATTGTGGGTGCAACGGAGCAGAGGGGAGAGTTGAAGAGAGAGTGTATGGTGTACTGTGGAGCTTGGGCAAAGAGAGACACACACAGGGCTGAGTATACGAATATCTTTATTGGAGCATTGTGTTCAGATGCATTGTGTGATGTGAAGTTAACACCCATTGAAGATCTGCTAGGATTGCAGGAAGGAGATCGTGCTGCCAGTTGTGTTGGCTGTCGGTTATCTGGAAGAGAAGTGTAAAGATCCAGTGTTAATGAAAGTGTGAGTACACTGAAATATTTGTCGTGTCAACAGTTACTTTGCAAGTGTGGAATATCCATATACCTCTTGTGAGTTGTGACCGGTGTGAGCGGCCCCACCGTAATAGGATTGGTGGGTGAGCCGGGACCAGCAAAAAAGGAGTCTGGTGCCTTGTCGTGGCTGTGACGTTTCTTCTGACCGTCTGTTGCATCGGTGCCCCCAACGTCCAGGAACTAATCCCCGGTCCTATGTGGTTTTGACCCTAATTCACTGTGAGTGTGTGGAGTGCAGTGGGTGAGTCCTTTTCTTTGCTGTGTAAACACTTGAAATCTGCAGTGCCGTGCTGTGTCATGTTGTCAGTAATCACCCTCTAGGCTGGGAGAGAAAACCCTGTGGAGAAGAATGTGCACCAGTGTTGTGAGACGTCCGTCTTTTATCTACATGCCTGCTCGTGGCTTTGGACCCCTACTCCGCCGAGTGGTGACGTGTCAACAATAGCAAGTAAGGAACAGTGTGCATATTGCGGGGGACGACGACTGAGAGAAGTGTTGGCTGCTATATGAACATCCAGCTGTGTAGCCCTTGTGTATGAATACCGGTTTGTGGAGTGCATTCAGAGGTTCGCCCCTGTCTAGATCTCTGGTCCGTTGTCTTGAAGAGAGGAGAGGGAAGCGTTCGAGTCATTCCTGAGGTGCATACCCGGTGGCACAAACCTACTTTAAGTCACCCAGCGTGGTGGCACCAGCTGAGGCCGTGGAAGGCCCAATGTGCAGCAACTTCAATCTGTACTTCTATCCACTCTTGGTCAAATTCGAGAGGTGGTGTCTTTCTCCATATATTCACTGAAGCTAAGTAAATTTGTGAAGGAACTCTGTCTGTCTGTTACCAGTCCTACAGGTCTGAGCTTGAGGCTCTGAGTCGTCGTGGGAGTGTTTCCACGGTTGGAGGTGACCGTGTTGAGTGTTGGTCTGGGAAATCTGCCCCGGTGAAGAAGACCACAGTTGTCGTGACATGTACACCTTCTCTAGACTCCCGAACTGAAAAGTGCTTAAGCCTGAGATCCACCTCTTCGAGGGTCTGTGAGTTGTATCCATTCAGTATTGTCACTGTATACCCACCTGCATGCCCAGAGCGAGCTCGAGTTGCCCCTGTATACCCCTCTGTACGTCTAAAGCTAAGAGCCAGCATATTGCCCTTGTATACTTACCTGTATGCCCAAATCTAAGAGCCAGCGTATTGTCCTTGTATACTTACTGGTATGCCCAGAGTCAAGCTCTAGTTGCCCTTGTATACTCACCTGTATGGCCAAAGTAAAGACCCAGTTGTCCTTCTGCATATCTACCTGTATGCCCCGAGTGAAATACCAGTGTATCGCCCTTGCATACTCACTTGCAAACTCCATCCGTAGGGTTTACCGGGACAAAAATCGAAGTTAAGGATTGTGTATCTTTCTTGCATACTTACCTATACACCGAAGGCCAAGACCCCAATATATTCACCTGCATACTTACCTGTTGGCCTTTCAGGCGTTTCCAACCGCAGACCCAGAATCTCGTGGCGAACGGCGTCAGGTACGCACCCCACCCAATTAATCAGAATTACTTACCCTCTTTACTCTGCATGCAGGGACTGGAAGGGCCCCACCGACGGTTCTCCTGCAGGAGAAACAGAAAGGCACTACTGAGAAAAACCCTGTTGAGCCAAGTGAAGGAAAGGACACCAATTCACCTACAGGCTTACCTGAGAGTCCCCGCGACAGAGTCAGAAGCGACTCGGACCTATACTCTCTGGCCCCGAGAGTGGATTTTAGATTCCCTTTTCCCTTCCCTTCACACCTTTTAGATAATTTAAATAAAGTTTGTTTTAATTATACCCACTCTCTCTCTCTCTCTCGTGTGTCTGGTCATTGGGGTGTTCTTGGGACCTCCTCGAGGTGGAAACTAGGGAGGGGCGAGACTCACAACATCTGTGATCCGCTCCGACATGTGACACAAATTTCAACAAGACAATGCAAAACCACATTCTGCACACATTACAAAGTCCTGGCTGTGGAGGAAGAGGGTACGGGCACTTGACCGGCCTGCCTGCAGTTCCGACTTCTCCAATAGAGAACGTGTGGTGCATTTTAAAGTGCAAAATGCGACAACGAAGACCCCATACTGTTGCCCACCTTAAGACTTGTTTGCAGAAAGAATGGGACAAAATTAAACATGAAACACTTCATCACTTGGTGCCTTCAGTCCCTAAATGTCTTTTAAGTGTTGTGAAAAGGAATGGCAACATTACAAAGTGGTAAATGCTTTACTGTCCCAACTTTTTTTTAAATGTGTTGCAGGTCTGAATAACAGGAAAGGATGCATATTTACAAATGACATGAAGTTGACCAGACAAAACATGAAATATTTTTTGTTCATATTGTCTGCAGTGAAATGCAAGTCAAAGTCAATTTAGAAATCACTTTTTTTTTTTTTTTTTTTTTTGCGTTTTCCATACTGTCTCAACTTTTTTCTGATTTGGGGTTGTAGTTTTCCCTCGTGTGTTGATTTGTTATTTCTGTCCATCTGTGTTCTGTTAATTTAGTCATTAGAGCCTTATTTGAGCTAGTATAAGTACTCCCCGTTCTGTTCCCTAGGTTGTCGAGGAATTGAATGTTGATGTTGTGATGTTGTTTTGCTGCATGTTCCCTTTACCTTCATGGATTATCATCTTCTTGGATTCTATTAATTTCTTGTGTAGATGACCTTCATCCTTATGCGCCTTTCCTCTACATGCAGCTTGATAGAATACTGAACCCACAAAAGTGAAAATATAGCAGCATGTGTGTCCCCGTTTATTTTCAATTTTCTTCAAGTATTTATACTGTTTTCCTTATAGATCGCCTCAAATCCTTCTCCTTCTGCTGTATCAGGGGATTTGATAGACTTTTATTCAGAATTAGCAATTTTTCTTTCATTGTCTGAAGTCTCTGTCTGTTCTGTCACAGCCATGAAAGCCATTTTTGAACTATCTATGTGTATCTGCCCAGGAATGTCTGTCTGCCCATTACAAATGCAACCAGTGCTGGGAGTGGTCATCTGGTGTGTTTGGGCAGTGCACACCATTCCTGAACCCCCTGGCCTGCTCAAAGCTCCCACCCAGCATCCCTCTTCCACCACCTTTTCATCAGTCCCCACCGCAGCATCCGCTGTCCCCTGTCAGCCCCTCTGCTCACCCTCAGCCCACCATCCCCGATGTGGTCTCGCCGTGGGACAACCAATTTCCATTGGCGTTGTGGCTGGAGGAGCCCTTGTCTTCGCCTCCAGCCTCTAAGTGGATAACTCTGCCTCGACTTTTAGGCCACCAGCTCCAGCGGGCTCCCTCATCCTTTCAGCTCTGCTTTGGTCAGTCTTTGACCCACCATCGCCTCTGTTTAGTCTGTTAACTGGTTTAATCAGTTTTTTAAAGGAACTTTAATTTCTACATTGTTATATATATATATATATATATATATATATATATATATATATGAAAACTAACTAAATAAAATTGTAAAAAAAATAATAAATAAAAATTACAAATATTTAATGTTCAGTATTTACATGCTGGGCTACAGGGATATGTAGACTAAAGTTGATGAAACTTGGGTCAACTTCTTGAGCAATGTTGCAGGGATTGGTTAAGTGTATATATCGCATTCTGCAAAGAAAGGAGACTGGCGTTTGTCACGGTTTGGGAAAAAAGGCAGAAAACATGACCTAATAACCTTAAAAATGTACTTCTGAATACAGACCGGATACAAAACTAATTTTGGTAAAAAAACAAATAAAAAAGTGCTTTTTTTCATAGTTTATCACGTTTTGCAACCAAACGCTTCATATATCCATGCATATTACATTAATTAAGTACAGTGTTTAGAATGTATTTAAAAAAAAAAAAAAAAAAAAAAAAAAAAATTCACAATTTCAATACCCAAGTCTGGAGCATTTACAATGATGAAGGACATTTTCACTTTTTCAAAGGTAGCCTGTATTTTAAACACTCAACCTTTAACTATTTCTTTAGTAACACATGTAATAGGTGAAAAATCCTTAGAAAAAAAAGGATACCAAAACCTCCACTATAACTGTTCTTGTGATTGAGGAAAAAATGAGAAGGAGTGGGATCCCACTCCTTCTTCCAGTCAGTTTCATTTTCAGTTGTGCTACAGTATGTGTTTCTTGTAAGAAAATAACTTTTAATTTCCTAATTTAAACAAATTAAAAAGATAAATTATTTTCACATCATCTCTGGCACCATTAATGTAACTGGAACCCAGGAACCATTAAGGAACCCAGCTTTATGTCACACATGACAAAAATAGGACTACAAATAAAAAAGACAATAAAATAAACCCCAAATAAGAAAAACAACAACAATCACTTAAACATAATTTGCTATTTGTGTTTTAAGATGCTTTTCACCATCAACTTATTAAGACTAAATATTTACTGATCAGTAAAAGCTGATTTCATGGTAGGTTCTGATTTTTTTATGAAAATCCTAGCTGGGCAAAGGAACAGCTTAAAATCTTTAAGAATTCAACAACTTTGACAGATCTCATTCCTTTTTTTTTTTTTTTTTTTTTGTGAAAAGGTCTGAACTTTGGTAAAAGAGCAAACACACTTGCGTGTCTCCACATTCACTTTCACCCTCCTGTGTACTTGACAAGTTTTCTGTTGACTGGGATGTGCATTTTTGTCAGTTTTCTGACTTGTTCAGTGATTGATATGTTTGACACTTTATAAAAACAATCATCCATCAAAACATCTTCCTCATTAAACAACAGTGAATCCCCTATTCTAGTTGCTATGTGACAAACATTTAAATCTCCTTTTGCGATATCTTGCACTTTTTGATCTCTCTGTTTATTATATCCACTACCTCATCCCCCTCACCTACTATCACCTCGATCATCTGCCTGTGAGATCTGCATAACCTCTCACGGCTCAACCAGTGCGGTGGCTCGGCCACCTTTCAAAGCCAACAAACTCACCTACTGTGAGATTACAATCTTCTACAGAAGCTCCTTCAGGAGGAGACAATTTAATAGCATGCCGGCACTTTAACTTCTGGAAACTAAACTGCTCTCCCGCAGCCATGCTGACCAGCTAAGACAGAAAGACAAAGAATAAAACACTAAACACAAAAGAAACATATTTTTGGGCCGTTTGATCTGTTACCTGATTTGCATTCCATTAGTAGCTTCATAACATAGACAGTAGGTGGAAAGTATTAAACTGCACTGAGGTGCCAAAAACAGAAACAAAATGAATAACGGAGTTAAAATGCTATGTACAAGAACAGTAACTCCCAGAAGATCAACTTTTATAAGGAAAGACACAGTTACTCACAAAGATTTCTGTAAAAATATTTTAGTCAGGGTGGACAAATGCTGGTGGGATTGTCTGGTATATTTCAAATTCAATTAAGTATGATTAATATAAAACAATAATACAATTAGATTTGGTGTTGAGGTTGATGTCATTAAAGTTGAAGAGTCAGAGAAATGTCTCTGACGGAGTCTTTTCCTAATTAATTTAATGTGTCAAGGAAGAAGCGACATGCAGCAAGGGTAGAGGAGGTTCATGGGAGATCTTTGACTTTTTTTTTTTTTCTCCAAGACCCGTTTCTGCTGTATTGTGAGACATCATTTGAGAGAGAGAGAGAGAGAGAGAGAGAGAGAGATAGAGAAAGAGAGAGAGATAGAATGTTCCAGGTCTGCTCGAGAACAGAGGTGTGAGTCTAATCTTTCATAAGTACCCCTTTATCCTCCTCCTCTTAGAACTGTGAAGGTCACAGTTGACTTCAAATGCCATGTACTCAATGACAGACCATAGCTGCAAGTGCCTCCCATGATCTTAGCAAAGGTCATCAATAACTTTTTAAAAGGTGTATTGATTTTTAAGTGACCAGTGCCAATTGATTTCTGTGCACCGCATTATTTCAGGCTTTTTTAAACTCTCGTTGTCATGTTGTGTCCTGAAGGTCTCAAGGATTTGCCGAAAGATGGAACACTGATTGGTCCTGGAATGATTGTGCTCATTGAAACTGTTCATGAGTGTGTCACCTCTACTAACAAATTGGTCAAGGACAAGTCTGTCTTTAGCTGTTAGAAAACTTTTTATCTGGTGTCCCTTTGCATTTGCTGTTACATGAACATAAATACAAATTGCAAAGCGTACAACTTAAAGATAGGTCTGGGCGACCTTCAATTACAATGTGTCTTGAGAAAAGCTTATTTTTAAAGCTTCTCCTCACTCCCTGTGTAGGCCGGGCCATTAGGAGACTGAGCCGCAGTTGTAAAAGGGTGTTCGACAAGATGAAGTGGGCAATGTCACCCCACGCTTTTGTTGGGCTTCTCCCAGCCATCACGGCCAAGGTTATATTTACTACAAAATGTCTGAATGTATGAATCACGAAGGTCAGCGGTTAATTGATTAATTGTATTGCTAGATTTCCAGGAGGGTGGGGGGCATTCAGTCAGCTGAGACCAGCATGGCAGTTTTAGTAAGCAGCAGCTTCAGTCAAGGACAAACATGTGCCATTGTTTCACATGCACACATTTGCCCACAAAACTCCTTCTGCGAGACAGCTGTGCACAATACCCCAGGGTGGCACTGAGAAACTATTCTGATTCTCATTTGCTTATCTGGAGAGTTTTCGTATAAAATAACTTGAAATTGCAGTCTGAGAATGGGGGCGTTCTGTAATAAACCAAATTCTCCTGATGTGCACAAGGGTTTTAAGAGATGACATCACTGCATCAAAGTAATGTAGCGTAAGAATTCTCCCAAAACATGCCTCGTGTATTTCCAGGAGGAGACTTTTTTTTTTTTTCCATATGTTTTATTAGGTTTTCTCAACATTAAAACAAGACATCCAACCATCTGAACATCACATCAAAACAAAATGACTCCAGGACAGCATACAAAACTTAGAAATAATAATAAAAAAATAAAAATAAATAAAAAAAAAAGGTTTTTACAGGGAATAGTTATTTACATACAATATCAGCAGCCATTTACTATTTAACCTTGATATTTTCCTTGAGTTCTATTCTCCTGTCAGGTTTACTTGGTTGCAGAAGTGTAGAAAGGAATTCCAAATGCTATAAAACTCTTTTAACCTCCCTTTGATGATGTATGTCAGTTTTTCCAGAGCAAGATTAGAGGACATTTCCTTTATCCATTGATTAGAAAAGGGTCTTTGAGTCTCTTTCCATTTTAATGCAATGACACGTTTGGCCTGCAGCAAACTAAAATCTATTAGTTTGCGCTTCTTTGTATTCACAACCAGGGTACTTGGGTACATATGAAATAAACACAGTTTTGGGTCAAGAGGAACATTTTCTTCTGTTAATTGACAGATCAAACAAAGAGTCTCTTTCCAGAATTTCTGCATCTCTTTACATTCCCACATACAATGATAAAGTGTACCTATTTCTTCTCTGCATTTTGTACAACAGTCAGGAATATTTGGATTGAATTTATTTAGCTTTACTGGGGTAATGTATGTTCTAAAAAGCCATTTATACTGCAGTAGTCTGCATCTTGTATTGATGCTATGGGTTTGGGCAAATAAACATGCTTCTTCCCATTCTTCTTTCGAAATATTTTCCTGGAGATCATTTTCCCAAGCAGATAGGTAAGATAGAGAATTTTCTTTTGACCCCTCAAGAAGTAAATTGTAAAAAGAAGATAAGTTACCCCTGCTGTTCAAATGCTTTAAAGTGTAATTTTCAATAGTTGACAGTGGAGGTTCTGTATACGTTTTCATTTGGGAGTACACAAAGCTCCTAACCTGTAAGTATTTAAAGAAGTGATTCTGAGGAAGGCCGTAGTATTTCACCATTAACTGAAAGGACATCAAAGAACCTTCTTCATACAAGTCTTTAATTTGACTAATGCCTTTGAGCATCCAGTTTTTAAATCCAATATCGTTTCTGCCAGGTATGAATACTGAATTACCCCAAATTGGTGAAAGACCCGACAATTTAATTCCTTCCTCTAAAAAGTTATGTGCTTCATACCATACAGATATGGTATTTCTAAGAAAAGGGTTTTTGGTATATTTTTTTAGAGTTTTTATTGGGGAAGAATAAAGATATGTCTGTAAAGAGTGTGTTGTTTCACTGTTTTCCAGATCAACCCATGCCGGAGAGGTGTCCGTATTCTTGAAATAGTACATGGCTGTACAAAGTTGGGCTGCCCAATAGTAAAGTTTAATATTTGGTACTCTAAGTCCTCCCCGGTCATATGGCAGATAGAGAAGGGATAAGCGTAATCTAGGTCGTTTATCATTCCATATGAATTTTGTAAAGGTTTTATTAAGTGTGGAAAAGAAAGAGGTTGGTGGCGGAAGTGGGATTGACTGGAAAAGATATAAAATCTTGGGCAGAACTGACATCTTTATAATGTTTATGCGTCCAATAATGGAAATGGGTAATGCTTTCCACCTCTCAAGTGAGTCTATGATTTTCTTTACTAATGGGTCATAATTAGTCGCAATAATCGTCTTTATATTAGGAGTTATCTTAATACCTAAATATATAAATCCTTCCGGGGTATTAGTAAATTGCCTGTTATATGTAGAATTAATCCTTTCATCTTCATTTAAGATTAGCAGGGCACTTTTATTTTTGTTAATTTTATAACCTGAAAAACCTTTAAATTCTGATAGTATGTTGTTAAGTGTCGGAATAGAAGTCTTCAAATTTGAAAGGAAAACTATAATATCATCTGCAAACAAAGATAGACAGTGTTCCTTTTCTCCTACTGTTATACCTTTTACATCCGGACTATTACGAATTGTCATTGCAAGAGGTTCAACTGCAAATAAAAATAATAGGGGGGACAAAGGACAACCTTGGCGTGTGCCTCTACTTAAATTAAATGGTTTTGAAATTTGGTTATTTGTTATTACTTCTGCTTGAGGTTCTGTATAAAGTAATCTGATCCATTTAAGATAACCATCTCCCAGTCCAAATCTTTTAAGCGTTTCAAATAGATAGCCCCACTCAATTCTGTCGAAGGCCTTTTCGGCATCCAATGACAGGACTGCGTGGTCTTTGGCATTCTGTTTTTTGTATAGTATATTAAATACCCTACGGGTGTTATGAAAGGCTTGTCTTCCAATAACAAATCCATTTTGGTCATTCATGATGAGGTTGGGCACCAGTGTTTCAATTCTATTAGACAGCACTTTGCAGAGTATTTTCGTGTCGCAAGACATTAAAGATATTGGCCTATAAGATGATTTATCCTTGGGAGATTTTCCTGGTTTTAATACAAGAGTTATTATTGCAGATCTTAATGAAGGTGGTAGAACTCCTTTTTCCAACGACTCGTTAAATACATCAAGTAAGTGGGGCATAAGTTTCACTGCAAATTTTTTATAAATTTCTACAGGTATACCATCAGGCCCAGGAGCCTTTCCGTTATTCATACACTGTAATGCTTCTTGCAGCTCTTCAATACTTAAATTTCCCTCCAGTTTACATCTATCCTCATTTGATAAAGTAGGGAAATTAAGTTTATCCAAAAAGGAATTTTGTCTTTCTGAGAAGTTTGCGTATTCTGATTTGTATAGATTCTCATAATATGCCTTTAAAACATTATTAATTTCTTGTGAATCTACAATATCCTCTCCATTTTCATCTATAATTGAATTAATTGTTCTATCCGTTTGAATCTTTTTAATTCTCCATGCGAGTAGTTTCCCGTTTTTTTCGCCCTGATCATAATAAGACTGTTTTAACCACATTAAATTTTTAACTATCTTGCTACTAGTTAATTCATTATATTGGGCTTTGAGTATTAATATTTCTTTTTGTTTCAGAGGATCATATCTATTAAATAGTTGTTGCTCTATTGCTTTAATTTGCTTTTCTAGGTTTCCAACTTGAGTATAATATAATTTGGTTTTATGCCTTGTATAGCTTAGTATCTCCCCTCTTATATAGGCTTTAAAGGCCTCCCATTTCACAGAGGCACTTGTCTGGTTCGTATTCACTAGAAAATACTGATCTATTTTAGTGTCCATAAAATTTACAAAGTCGAGATCTTGAAGCCATCTCGCTTGGAATCGGAATCTAAAAGCGGAGAACGAGAGGTTATTAATTTGGATTGATACTGTAATTGGGGCATGGTCCGAAAGTATAATACTATCATAATAACATTTGCCAACTTTTGAAATTAGGTTATTTGAAATTAAAAAATAATCTATTCTAGAAAATGTTTTATAGGTACTGGAGAAGCATGAAAATTCTTTTTTGTTAGGGTTAAGGTATCTCCAGATTTCAGTCAAATTCAAATCCGACATATATTTTTCAATAACCCTTTGGGTTTGTTGATGAGCATTCCCTATTCCTGAGGAGCGGTCATATGATGGATTCAATACACAGTTGAAGTCTCCTCCTATTACGTAGTTTCCACTGTATGATGATATGGTGAGAAATAAATTTTGATAAAAATTGGGATCGTCCTCATTAGGTGCATATAAATTTATTAGATTAATTTGTGTGGTTAGAATTGTACCATTAAGAATTATGTACCTCCCTGAAGGATCTATACATTGTCCTTTTAATTGAAATGGGATAGACTTGTGAATGAGAATCATAACTCCTCTTGCACGAGAGGTGAAAGAGGCATAATGAACTTGTCCCGGCCATCTCTTAGTAACTTTGCCAATATCATCTTTTATCAGATGTGTTTCTTGTAAGAAAACAACGCTCGATTTCATTTGCTTCAGTTTACCCAGTATTTGTTTAAGTTTTACAAGATTGTTCAACCCTCTTATATTCCAACTAGTAATTTTGATCTCTGAATTATTAGCCATTAATTACTTTGATTTGTCCTGTAAATATTGCCGCAATGGAGGAGAAAAAAAAAAAAAAAAAAAAAAAAAACCCACCACAAGATTACACATACACTTAAACAAACCATTAATGAACACGTAAAGAACAACCCCAAATGCATTCCCCTATCAAAATGCATATATCCCCCCAATAACCAACTTACAGTCATGAACGACGTTTGATCCATAGTATGGAGCAAACTTTGCGAGCCTTCATTCACGATATACCCACTGGGCTCGCTGCCAAGTACTTATCTGGACTGGACCAGAGATCTAACCATTTTAACTTTCACTTATACTGTGGACAATGATGAACTATATAATTTTCCAACCTATTTTGATACATGGACATGTTGAACTTTTTTATATTAAAGAGAAAAAGAAAACAGTTTTGAACTATTTAAACTAACACAAAGACCTGTAGTTCTTATAATACAATCAGACTCAAGAATAGTATAACGTTACATCATTATTCACCTCCTTGGGCATTACCTTCGCCTAAATGAATCACCGTTAGGGTTCAAGTTCGTCATCCGATTCCTGCATCACAGCGTTCAACCTGCAGCTTGCACTGACCGAATAAAGTCCTCTACCTCAGAGACGGATTTAAAAATGTGGCGCCGATCGGCGTGCGTGACTATCAGGTTGGCCGGATATATCATGCCGTAGGGGATTCCCTTGTCTCTGAGCTGGGCTTTCACACTGTCGAACTGTCGCTGTCGCTGTCGTGTCTCAGTTGACAGGTCCGGGAACAGGCTGACTCGTTGTCCTTCATACCGTAGCTCTTTAAGCCTTCTAGCTGCCCTCAAAGATTTTTCTTTATCTTTGTAATTCAGAAATTTCATTACAATCGGTCTCGAAGCTGTTGGGCGGTTAGGATTAATTTGTCCGATCCGGTGAGCTCGTTCAATAACCGGCGCACAGTCGAAAGTGCCGGTTAAAAGGTTTGGAAGCCAATTTTCAAGGAAAGCGCATGTGTCCGAGCCTTCTGCCTTTTCAGGTAGGCCCACCAGTCGCAAGTTGGAGCGCCTTCCGCGATCTTCCAGATCCTGAACTTTATTGCGCAAAAATGAAGTTACTCCTTCCAGTTGTTTAACTTTATGCTGAAGAGCTGTGACGTCTTCCTCGGTTTGCGAAATTCTCTCCTCAGTTTCCCCTATTCTTTTCGACTGAGCCACCAAATCGGATTGTATGCTTTTTATAGCATCTAGCATTTCGGTAGATTGCTTAGAAAGGTCCGCCCTCAAAGAGTTAATTGCACTTAAAATGACTTCGTTTGTAGCCGCGCTCTGTACCTCATCGCCATGTTTGCTAGTCTGCTCTCGGCTATCTCCTTCAACTTGAGACGGTGACTTCGATTGTTGTCCAGACTTGGTTGCTTTCGGTGGCATTTTGTCCCGTGTATCTTTTAATATTATTTCAATCGGCTACATATAAGTTTGGGTCTATTACAAGGATTTATTCAGAGATTTGGCAGCGAGCTCTCCTCGTGCGTCCTACCAGCTACGCGCCATAACCGGAAGTCTCCAGGAGGAGACTTGATTTAATTTTACATTACTCTGGTAACAAAACAAACAAAAACAAACAAACAAACAAACAAACAAATAAAAAAACTCCCTGACCCTGGTGCAACTGGTTTTGACAGCTTGCCTGCAGACACAGGAACAATATTACATTTCTTCACTGAAGGATATATTGGGCTGGGTTAAGAGAGCAGGGATTTAATTTTTATCCTTCAGGTTGACAACAATCCAAGCCTTGGGGAAACTGACTCTTACTACAAGTCATGGAAAAGGCCTTGTGAGTTTGCCTAGAAAGACATTTTTCTATGAAAATGAGGGATTGATGCTTGCAGGAAGGAAAAAAAGCAAGAGGTAGAAGTTAAAAACAGTTTCCCCCGATGACTGCTGAGCTTGTGTCCTCCTGTTGTTCCTGTGTTGTGTTATGGGGGAAGCCTCCATGCAGAGGGCTTGATGGAACCCTGGCATTTGGCAATAATGGGAGCTCAGGCTCTGCCGGAGAGCCAGGTGTAGACTATGATGGAATGAACTAATGCACGCCACCGCACTCTGCCTCGCTGCACTGACTCTAGCAGCTGTGGTAAGAATACTTGGCCATAGGGAAAAAACCTTGAGGACACAAGTGTCTGATTACGGGAGCTCAATGTAGCCCACTTAACTCTTACATGTGTGGAATACTTAGATGTCTAGTTCAAGCTCCGTAGTCAGCAAATGGAGGCAGATCTGACGCATGGGGAAAATGGATTACGTTCAAAGCGGCTTTTGTGCTTAAAGCAAAACAACTCAGGGGGATCTTTTAATTCCAGAGTCATTGAACTTTGATTCCTTTGCAGCCACAGGTACAGCCATTGCTAGACTGGCTTAAAAATCAATCTTTAGTTGCTGCAAGTGGCAGGCGATTAGAGTCACAGAGAAAACAACAAAATAAATCTATGTTCATATGGATATAAACCTTATCTTCGCAGGCATGGTCTCAATGCAATATTTAACATGATCGACATACCTGACATTAAAAAAAAAAAAAAAAAAAAAAAAAAAAAAAAAAAAAAAAAAAAAAATTATATATATATATATATATATATATATATATATATATATATATATATATATATATATATATATATATATATATATATATATAGTGAAATAAATAAACAAATAAATAAATTAAAATAACAAAAACAAAAACAACAACAACCTATTACAACTGTATTTACTGGACAAGTTTTGTTATTTGTGCTTTCTTTACAAAATATAGATCATTGTGAGAATATGTATATCAGCCAGAGTCTGAAAATATGATCAAACCACTGCAAGTGCTTGACTACACCGTGAAATCCCATTACACCATACCTGCTGAGTGAGGCAATGTTTTACACAGTATCGCATCAACTTCTTTCTGTTTCCTCAGCTGGTCCAATGAACTGATTTGAAACTGATGTTATAGTCAGTGTGGATGAACTTAGCAGTGTATGGATGAAGAGAATGTGATTACACTGGCCATGTTTATAGACTCTTTGAAAGAATTTGACATTGGAGTGTAGTCCGCTCACCCAACAAAAGCATAAAAATAACAAAGGCATACTATATTTTCTCAGTTGGGCTGACAACTTGATTTTTCAAGGGTCTTTTTTTTTTACTTTTTGCTATCACACCTTTAAAACGATTACATGGAAATGTGTACAGTATAGATAGAACAGCAGCAGGAAAACGAAACAAACACTGACACTGTTGTGCATCTGGCGTGTGACTGTGCAGTGATATTTCCACAGTCACGCTGGATTCTAGCTGTGGTGGTAATGAAGAGAACAATGTGAATAAGACGTGTTGAGTAAAACAAGTTTTGTACATTAAGTGAAGGGCTATTCATAAACACTCTGTTATTTCTGGGTACTTTTACAGTCACCCCTGCAGCAGATTCTGACTGCATTAGGGAAATAATTAAGATATAAAAAGGAGGTCAACCCAAATAATCACTTGCTTGGTTTAGTTTTATGTGCTGTTGACATATTTCCTATTGAAGTTTAAGCAAGACATATAAAAAGCTCATACCCATGCCCCAAGCAATAAATAAATAAATAAATAAATAATAAATAAATACATAAAAAATGTTTATATATATATATATATATATATATATATATATATATATATATATATATATATATATATATATATATATATATATATATATTTACATTTACATGTCAACTCATTCACGCCGACATCACCTTAGTGTGTCAGTATCTGGGAAAAGACGAAAAAGAGGAGAAACATACACGCAACAAACTATCCCCGCAGCATTTATGCAGACATTTCCAACGGATTCAAACAGGGCAAAAGACATCATTGGGCGATTGGTAGGCTTCATGTATGTCACATTTACATTATAGCCGCAGATATGAGACCTTACTATTTACCATTCATTCTATCATCACCATTATAGCTTACAGGGAATCCAAAGTGCACACAAACACCAGACCTGTTGGTTATTGGAGGATCTTCTATATCTTGTCTGTTAAATGCATCAGACATTTTGCAATGAGCCTTCAGCATGTACTGAGTGAGCGAGCGCCTGACTGAGTAGCCCAACATAAACATATAAGTTGGTGTTTTTTTCTTCTTTGGGGGTATCGGGGCGTTGCCTGTTACGTCGTTTGGGTTATTGGGCTACCTTGTTGAACGCATATCATTATATTTCAATTTTTTTTTTTTTTTTTTTTTTAATAATTAATTAGTCCAACGAACCGTTCGGTACATAATGCGTACCGCGTACCGAACCGAAAGCCGAACGGTTCAATAATATATTCCCTACACATAAAACATGCCAAAATATAATTTTCTTTTTTTCTTTTTAATGTTTAGGATAAAATGTGAACACTTGTTTTCATGAGATTTAACTAGTCAGTACCCTGGCTCATTTAATCCACTCTAAGATTCATGATGATCTATAATCAAAGTATACTGAGGGGAAATTGCACACTTAAAACCTACAACATTCCCTGAATACTTTAGAGTCTCCATGCTTTCCCCACTGAAATGCCCAGCTGACTGGAAAAGGAAGGTAGAGCTGAGAAAACTTTGATGTAGCATCAGCTCTTACAATTGGAGGACCCCCTTAACTTTATCTCCAGATAACAGGGTGAAATGATGGGCTATTGAGCAGGGGATTATGGCAGCTTTTGCAAGGTTAGAAGCGCTGACCCTGCACAACACTCACATGTGCAGCAGCAATGGCATTTAGAGAGCCAGTGCCAAGGGTGCTGGCATTCCATAATGAGATGTGCGGCCATCTGCCATGGCATCTTTGGGATACTGAAGACACCGTATGTTCCGTGTGTGTTTACTACTCTAGGCACAACCTCACAAGGTGACTGCCAGCATCCTCTGTAGACTTCAATTTGCTTCAGACACCACTTGTTTCTCTCTGCTTTGTTTTGCATTTATTTAATTTAATTTAATTTAATTGATGTTAATTCATTCTATTTTCACTTAAATGTTTTAGCTTGAAAACAAGATGATGAAGACATTGAGGCATTTGAACGTGATTATGCAAAAACAGACAAACAATCAGGCATATAACCTCAAGTGTAAAAAAAACAGTGAATGACAAAGATGCTGCCAAGCAATGCCCTTCAGTTATACTGAGAATCTCTGAGCTTGGAATTACACAAAGCCCTGAGTAATTAGCTTTGACATTTCATTAAACATTGTGTAGCTTCAATGCATAAATTCAGAGGCTCCCACAAATATGGAGGCTTTAATGAGGTACGAATATGAGCTGTTTTCATAGAAGTCCAGACAGTGCTTCTTCTTTAAACATGCCTCACCATTATGCAAGATTTAATGAATCTGAAATATAGTCTTGGGCCTTTGAAGGTTCTTTCTCTCTCTGAAATGAAAGCGAGATAGAAAGAGAGAAAAGGTGCAGCACTGAACTAAACTAGGTCAAGCTGATAAATAATCTCTTGCCTCAAGTTTAAGGGTTGGACTGGGCCACATCTGGTGATGGCAAATGTCGGTAACATATTTAACTCAACAAATACTTACTTGACAGACATCCATTTCATTCTTAATAAAATGTTCTTATGCTTATCTGAAAATCACATCAGTGTCTCAAGGAACTGTACGCTATTTGACATAATATATTCTCACATTTACTTTATTCCAGAAGTCTTCTTTTTTTCAGTCCATAATCCCGTTGGTGGAGAGAAATACAGAAGTGGTTATAAGGGTGGGTGATACATTGAATGTAAGCAATATCACCACAATGATTTTACAGACCACTTGTGAATATTGTAGATAACGTATTAAACTGAAAAGTTTGAAAAAAACAATTTCTTAAGTATGACAGCTAATGGGCAGCTGCTTTCAAACACCCCTTTTGCATTATTATTATTATTATTAGTAGTAGTAGTAGTAGTAGTAGTAGTTTTTTTTTTTTTTTCAGCTTTCAGCTTTGTAGCCAATCTAAGAAATGTCATCTGAGCTCACAAACGCAATTGCCAATTATAGATGTTTAAGTTAGTCAGAATCCACTCAGTACAAGAGTTTTCATTCAGTGTAAATTAAATTTACAAAAAAAAACAGACTTGGTGCCCTTGTGGAACGGAAGTATGCTTAAGTGCATTAAAAGTGTACTTTTTGTGTAACTATTTTAATGTTCAATTATTAAAATTATACTTTTTTTTCTTTTTAAAGAGCACTTGCAAATAATATAATATAATGTTATTTAAATTAAGTGTATTTGAAGAGAGTACACTTTAATGACAATAGTTAAGTGCACTTTTTAAAAATGCACTTTAAAATAATGTCAAATTAAGTATTATATAAACATACATTTGATATTATAATTTTATTGTGCTTTACATACGAACAAATATTTTGATATATTATCAATATACTAAAGCACATATATAATTGATTTTAATTTCAACTTAAGTGTGTTCTCCAAAATGATGTGTTAATGTATTTTAAATTTATTTAGTCTACAATAGATACTAAGTGTATTAATGCACTTAAAATGTATATTTCTTCTAAACTTAAATACACTTTCTTACACAGTATACTACAATAAAACTTATTTTTGAAAATTTAATCACTATCTCTTGCACTATGAACTCTATGACGTTTAGGATCAGTACAGATTTGTTACTGGAGATACAGTGTGGATACAGTACTGAAATGTATAATGAATTGCTACCTAGTCAGCTCATCCTGATCACACATGACTATCTAAAGGTGCTATATTAAGTCAGTATCACTAAATGGATTTTAAATGCTTTGTAACTTTTCTATTTGCAAGTAATATATTCCCACCTGTGCATTTACAGATCCCCCTCTAATCATCATATATTTTACAGGTAACAAACCAACGGATGAGGACAGTAGCATTGCTGTATCAGTCATGGTGAATGCAGGAACATTCTTCATGAAGATGTTGCAAGGCAAGATGATGGATGAGGGTAATAAAATTAAAGATAACTTTTTTCATTTTCATAGATTTTGGGATATTTATCTACATTTGGGTAATTGATAAAATTATGTTTTCTTACTTGTAAAGTAGGAATAAAAAAAAAAATGTTTTTTTTTTTTTTTAAATCTATTTCTAAAACCCAGTGTCAGTGAAGATGGTGTGGTCAGGAAATATGTTGTTTGTAAGATAATCTGAAGGAACATCTCCCAGTATTCTATATCATAGTATGATGTTGCCCTGATGATTGAGGTAATTCATCTCTTAGGCAATCCAGGTGTGGTCAAAAGTTTACATAATCCTTGCAGAATAAACTGCTTCGCCAGAGAAGAAATTGCAATTATTTGAAGATTCTACTCTTACTTCTTAAATTATTAACATTTTGCAGAGACCGCAAGGTGTATATAAACCTTGTGTCAGGGTTTGGGTAGAGGGATGAGGCGAGGACTCAATGATGCAGAGAGAAGGGCTCTTTAATAGTAATAATAATAAAATAAACAAACAAAAACTACCCTTTAGGGGAAAACAGACAAAACATGACTGGCAAGGCAAGGTAAGACACAATGTGCACAGACAAATATTTGACAACGAACTAGCAACCAGACTGCAAACACAATGACAATAAATAGGGAGCTAATGAGGAGGGTAACGAGGGAACACATGTGGGGAAAATTACATCAATAACCAGGTAACAAGATGGGTGGGGTCAAGACAATTGACGAGAGCACATGGCACATAGGAACTAAGACAAAAGTCATGTGCTCACACAAAACAAAACACAAGCACATGTCCAGTAAACCAATCACAAGCCACGTGCTTAAATTAGACAGAAACACGCAGCTAATGAGCCAGCTCATAAACCGCGTGTTCACACAAGACAGCAAGCAGCCAGCAAAAACTAAGCTGTGTGCGACAGCACAAGACAAAATAGAACAAGCATGCAGCCGATAACTCGAGCTGCGTGCAACAATACAAGACAACAGTTGAGACTGCACACTACCACAACAAGACAAAACATGGAGCGCGAGTGTTCGGTCCCTGACACAAAACCGAAACTCAGCAAGACATGAGTGCCGGGATCTGAACACCACAGAAACCCCGACAGACCACCAGGGAGGTGCCGGAGGGACTGACCAGCGAGGCTCCAGCCTAACAGGAACCCCAGCATACCACCAGGGCGGAGCCGGAGGGACGAACCGGCGAAGATCCAGCCTAACAGGAACCCCGGCAGACCAGCAGGGTGGAACCAGACGGAGAGACTAGGAGGCCTCCAGCCAAACAGGGACCCCGACAGATAGGAAGGGCAAAACCGGCAAGGCACTCATCAAGGCCAGAGCCAGCATCAGGGCAGGGAGCTTAGACAGAGCCGGCATCAGGGCAGGGAGCTTAGACAGAACCGGCATCAGGGCAGGGAGCTTGGGTGGCACCGGCAGGGCAAGGAGCTAGGGCATGACTGGAATGGCCTCCAGGCCAGCAGTGGGCTCCTGAATGGCATCCGGGCCATGTGGGATGGAGAAAGCCTTTCTTCTCCTCCTCCGTCTCTGAGACTTGGGCACTGTAATGCCGTCAGCCACTACTGGGGGCGCTGCAGCCTCATCAGGAACCACAGGCAGCACTGCAGCCTCCTTAGCTGGGGAACGTGCCACAAACTCCACAAATTCCCCAAACTACAGGTTGTCCAGCCCCCTCATTCTCCAACAGCTGAGAGGCTCATCAAGGGCATAATCGAAGAGGTCCTTGAGGGCCGCATCATTTAACTCCAATCCCTCTGCAGTACCACTGAACTCCAGGGCAAAATCCCTCACACCAGTCCCTTGTTGATGGAGAGAGATCAAGGTCTTAAACTGGAGCATGCGCTGGTAGTGGGGGCTGGAGAGAGTGGAGGCTGGTGGATGGTGCAAACCCACTGAGTCCTCATACTGGCTAGCTCGTACTGTCAGAGTTTGGGTAGAGGGATGAGGCGGGGACTCAATGATGGAGAGAGAAGGGCTCTTTAATAGTAATAATAATAAAATAAAATAAAACAAAACTACCCCGTATGGGAAAACAGACAAAGCATGACTGGCAAGGCAAGGCACGATGTGCACAGACAAATATTTGACAACAAACTAGCAACCAGACTGCAAAGCAACCAGACTGGCTCTGTCACAAAAACCATGAATAACACTAGACTGAAGTGACAGAACCCTGACACCTTGGACTGTAACAGTGTCTATTGCTTTCACTCAACTGAACTATGTATAATGACTGGATATGTTTTATAATAACTGTTCTTCTTTCTTTTATCAAGGAAAATGTTTTGGACTTTCCCGCCTCTTTGGAACATTTCTGTTCACAGAGACTGTGGAGAGATGGTGAGCATCTTCATGCCATTTGAAAGTTTACTGCTGATGGAGAGCTTCAAGCAGGGCTTGAAAAAAAAAAAAAAAAACATTCCATTGGTCCACTCCGAGCAGAATTGATATTTTAATCTTTCTGTTCCTGCATTCCTCTGGTATTATTACCGTTCCGAAACTGGTTCGGGTGGAAGAAATGCTAGTTAATATCATAATCTTTGCCTATAATGTACCTAATAATAATAATAATTGTTTTCTTTACTCAAAAACACTTGTATAAGATTGCATCTTGAGAGTGAAAAAAATCTTAAGTCGCGGCTCATATCGCATTTTATTAGCCCTATTACTTTCCGAAATAATGAAGGCTAAAATGCCTGTAGTCTAAAGCTAAATGTTTACAAACATTATAAAAACTAGTAGTTTCTCTCCAAAACAAATCCTCTAAAATTTAGGCTATAAAAACGCCAATCCAAAAATAATTAATTTCTTATTCAAAGCTGTAAACCTTCTTGTAAAATAAAGAAAACTACTCTGCTATGACTGTTATTCATGAACCTACTTACTTCATGAAAGTCCGATCTCACACCAGCAACTTTTCAACATCACTATCACCAAATAACTTTGCATGAAATGCCATCAACTTCAATGCAGCTTAAAAACAAACGTACCTCTTCTCTACTGTTTCCTGAAAAAAAAAATACATTATACTACATTTGTTTTTCAGTATAAAATTGTTCTGTGTTTAAGTTAAACTTGTTCCTCCCTTGTTCCATGCAATTACAGATTAAATACAACATTTGCAGGCTGTAAATTAAAGTGGTGCTTTGTTCCTCCGTGTTCAATGTAGTTACAGTGTAAATACAACATTTGCGGGTTGTACATTAAAGTGATGCTTTGTTCCCCCCTTGTTCAATGTAGTTACAGGTTAAGTGGCTACAACAAATTGTTCTGAAACAACTGTTTATACACTATAGGTCATACATAAATGCATCATATATCAGTTAATAAACCAAATCATCTTAATACAGCTTATACAGTTAAACCTAATTATTTTGAAAAGCTTGTTTAAGAATAAATCTAAGATCTTGTTCAATTTGGGTTCATGTTTAACAACCACTGACAAAGTTAAACTATTATGGCCAAACCATCACGACAATAAACACACAGTATTACACACTGAAAGTCAAGAATAAACGGTGCATCATAGTGAACTGACAGAATTCCATCGTCTTTGATTTTACCTTTTCAATCTACTTCCTCAAGCACCATTTTGACTAGTTCACAGTTGTGAGAACATACTTGGACAAAACCCTCTAGTTGTAAAAGAACACATTCCAGTCAATTTCAAAAATCTATCTCCTCTTCGCTTTTATTCTTTTTCGACACATTTTTTTTTTCATGCGCCATTCCAGCTGTTTTCAGTTCATTCTCAACAAATTCACTGCTCCAGTTTTAAAGGAGCACACCCCAGACAGTTTCAAAGTTGTTTCACGTCTGCACTTTGATTAGTATACTCCCATTTTCCAAGCAATCCCATTTTAAGTACTGCATTCATGGATTTTGTCGCACGCAGAACCATTCATTTTTAAAATCATGTGACTTGCTGTATGCTCTTTCACGTCTGATATAATTGGGTCAAACCAAACAAGCTTCCTAACACAATTGTCTCCACTGAGCATTTGGACAGAAACATTTACACAATAATTGTATACACAGTGTATGTTTTTGCTAAATCGCTTGCAAATATAAGATTGTTGTTAGATCATGCATAACAACCAATATTAGAATAAGTGCCTTTGTGTAATGAACCAGAACTCGACATGGGATCCAGATGTAGGCTTTATTGCAGAAACTCGTAGTCGTACAGGCAATGGTCAATACCAGCAATAACAGAAACGTAGGGAGAACAGAGAATCAAAATCCAGTAACAAGCAAGCTACTTGGTCGGTAGGCAGCAAAGTTAAGTAAAGGATATCAAACAGGATGAACTCCTGTGATAGTTCAGCTTTTATACAAAAGTCCTGATGAAGAGCGTCCAAGGACGGGGCTTGTGGGAAATGTAGTGTAGTCAGTATAAGTGAATGGATGGATGCGTGTGTCAGTATTCAGGTGAGGGTGCTCACGGGGGAATCACGGGGTTCGTCTTCGTGACAGAGTGACTCCTGGTGCGAGGAGGCAAACAACGTTGGGGTCTACCACGTGGTCGAGGGGCAGGTCTTTCAGGATGTAAGCGATGAAATTCATCAATGAGATTGGGGTCTAGAATATCCTCAGAATTTACCCAAGAGCATTCCTCTGCCTTCATGGCAAGGAGTTCCCAGTCTCCGACACTGTAATTGCGTTCCGCTGAGTTTAGCTTCCTTGCGTAAAAGGCACAGGGATGAATTTTAGCAGCGGGGTCTGGACGTTGGGACAGGATAGCCCCGATACCGGTGTTTGATGCATCAACCTCGACAATGAAAGGTAATGAGGGGTCAAGGTGGCAGAGGATGGGGGCGTTGCTGAATCATTGCTTCAGGGTCTGGAACGCGTTGTGAGTAGGTTCTGACCATTGTAGTCGGTGAGTTCCTCTCTTGACCATTGAGGTAAGTGGGGCGACAACCTTACTGAAGTTCCTAATAAATATCCTGTAGAAGTTAGCGAATCCTAGAAATCACTGCAAATCCTTGAGGGTTGTGGGTTCAGGCCAGTTAAGAACGGCGTTGACCTTCTTTACGAAAAAGAACCCGGATGAAGCAGGAGATGTGGATGGTCTGATGAAACCTTTCTGGAGTTCTTCATGATGTAATCCTTCATGGCTTTGGACTCAGGTTGAGACAATGGGAAGATGCGACCCTTTGGGGGAGAATGCCCTGGCAGAAGATCGATGGCACAGTCATATTTACGGTGAGGAGGAAAGGTGTTGGCTTGTTCCTTACTGAAAGCCTCCATACGATCGGCATATTCCTCTGGAAGATCGGGAATGGACTCTTGTGCTTGAGCGAGTGACACGGAACAGACAGGAATGGGTTTGACCAGAGAAAGACAGTTCTGTTGACAATAATTGCTCCACTTCACAAATTGGCCCTCTCGCCAGGAAATCTTGGGGTTATGCAGACGTAGCCAGGGTAATCCAAGAATCACGGGTGTGTGAAATGTGGGGAGAATGTAGAACTGAATCCTCTCCTTTTGAAGTAAACCAGCCGCCATCAAGATTTTGCGAGTGAGGTGAGTAATGGATCCAGAATCCAATGGTCGACCATCTATTGTCTCAACTGAGAGAGGTAGAGCATGGAATCAGTTATGTGTTACATGAATGTTATATCTCTTAGTCAACTCCTCAGAGATGAAATTGCCAGCAGCCCCAGAATCGAGTAAAGCAGAGGTAATAACTTGTTTGTCGTTCATCCATAATTCAACGGGAATGCTTACACACTGGGTATCACACATGGAAGTGAGAGGAGTACTCACCGAGCGTGGGGAGTAGGTAGATGCACGAGTAGGGCAGTTGTTACGTCGATGGCCAGGTAATCCACAGTACATGCATATTTTGTTAGAGATACGTCGATCTCTCTCCTCAATAGACAGATGGTAAGTATTAACCTGCATGAGTTCAATAGATTCATGAGACGGCCTGAAAACTGGGTAGTCAGTGCGGCGAGGACTGGATCGCCGGGCATGTTGCAGATTGTCAATGGTAATGGTAAGTTCAATGAAGCTATTAAGATTTCTGCCCTCGTCTCTGCATGCTAGCTCAGCTTGAAGATCATAGTTCAGACCCTTGCGAAAGAGTACCTTTAACGTATTATTTACCCAGTTGGTTTGTGCCCGCCAGTGTGCGAAATCGTAGAGCATACTCAGCCGCCGTCCCTCTGCCTTGAGATAGTTCCAATAAGCGATCTCCAGCTCCTTTACCCTCCTTAGGGTGATCGAATACTGCTCTGAACTGTTGTAGGAAGTCATGAAAGGAAGAGAATGCAGAACCATCGAAGCCCCATACAGCAGTAATCCATTCCAGTGCTTTCTCAGTCAGCAGTGAACAAACAAAGGCGATCCTCCCAGTATCAGTAGTATACAGCGTGGGTTGCTGTTCAACGAACAATGAGCATTGTAATATAAATCCCTTACACTTGCTGGCATCACCGTTGAATTTCTCCGGGAAAGTGAGATGAGGATTAACCTGGGACGACGTCCCTGCAGCATGGGCAATGGCGGACGCTTCCGCCGTTGGTGTGGCCGCGGGAGCCATATGGAGACTCTGAACAGCGTTGACGAGTTCCTCGGTGATAGACGTCAGTCGATTCAGCTGAAACTGGTTAGCAGCGATCTGACTGGCTTGGGCTGCCATGGTGGTATGAAGACCTTCATAAGCCGTTGGATCTCATGTTGGCGAAGTCTTCTGTAATGAACCAGAACTCGACATGGCATATGCAGGCTTTATTGCAGAAACTCGTAGTCGTACAGGCAATGGTCAAACCAGTAATATCAGCAACGCAGGGAGAACAGAGAATCAAAATCCAGTAACAAGCAAGAGTCGGTAGGTAGGCAGCAAAGGTACATAAAGGATATCAAACAAGAAAAACAAACACGGGTAGTAACGCTCAGAAATGAAAGACACAGCAAATCAAGACTTCGAGTTGAACTCCTGTGATAGTCCAGCTTTTATACACAGGTCCTGATGAAGAGCACCTGTGACGGTGATCAGAGTCCAAGGACGGGGCTTGTGGGAAATGTAGTGTAGTCAGTCAGTGTAAATTAATGGATGGATGCATGTGTCAGTATTCAGGTGAGGGTGCTGGCCCACAGAGGGAATCACGGGGTTCATCTCCATGACACTTTTAGTTTTAAAATACAGTAGAAATTATTTATAATTGTACAAATTATTACCACTTTAATATTATTATTATTATTATTATTATTATTATTATTATTATTATTATTATTAATTTAGCATATTATTACCTTATACCTGCACAGAGGTACTGAATAGGTAAAATATAATTACAAAAATGTGTTTTTAAATAAATATTTATAAATATTTATCTTTGAGGGAAATGCTTTTCTTTTAGAGAGAAAAAAAGCCTCATATTTTGACATTAAACATTTATCTCAAAGTGGGTTAAAAGTAAAATGTATTGTGCTCTTTGTGTCTAAGATAAACATTGCAGACACTGAGACTAGATGCGTTGTACATTAATGGGCATACCTACAACAGCCAATGTGTTACGAGCCTATTATTTATTTTATTTTATTTTATATTATTTTATTTTATTCATTTTCATTCTTTTATTGACCCTTTTGTTTGTACATGAGTAAAGTGAAGAGAGGAAAGAAGTGATGAGCGAGGGGGAGTGGAATCAGGACAAGATTTTGGTCGGACTCAAAATTGTGTCTGTGATTCAACAGCTGGTCCTGAGCAGTCCTGAACTTTTTTATGAAGTTTTAACTCACCTCTTAGATGAAAGTACATAAATGATGGTACATAGGTACATATCAACTTTTCTCATGTTTTACCCAAAATAATGTGGACAAGGCTTGGTAAAAATGTATAACTACACTAGAAAATAGGGAAACTAGGTTTAGCCTTGAGTGGATTTTCACAATGTTTCGACAATCTATCAAAAACGAAAAAAAAAAAAAAAAAACGCGGAATTGTGTGTATAGCTGATTAAAGCATTGACCCCATTTCCCTAGACAACAAGAGCTTAATAACTTGACTCGAAGGTTCATGACCTGAGAATAATCAACTGCGTTCAGAGTGCCTTGGAGGTAATTTGAGGAAGTTGAAATGTACTCTAACAAGGCTGCCAAGCTAGAATAAACCAAATTGCTCATGAATTGATCATGAAGTATTAACATAAAATAGCTCATAAGTATGGGGCTATCTGCTTCTGAATATGTTTCTGAAATGGAGAAAAAACTCTTAGAAGCAACATGCGTGTGGGAGGTTGCAAGGTAAATTACGAATCGTAGATTTAGATTTCAGTGTGTCAGTGGACAAATTATATGTTTTCAGATGTTGCCATACACTGGAGTTGCACCACTGGTAAAACAAAAGAACAAGGAGTATCTTGAATAACATAATAACAACCTGGTAGCTGTCACATTCTGTTTGTTTGAGAGAATGTGATTTTAGAAAGTCTTTCAAACATTTAAACATACAGATATAATCCCAAACTGACTTTCTTAAACTTGCACACCTAATTCAAATATATATTTGTAATGATATTCACCATCCAAGAGTCATTAATGAAGAGGACTTTAAATAATTAATAATTAGATAATGCAAATACAAAGGCGCATGCAGCATCTAGGATATTCGCAGTCATTATAACCTTCATCTAGTCCCCTGTGGTTTCTAACACACACTGCAATTGATTAAATCAAGAATTCTCTTGCAGCATTGTTGATTTCCTTTGAGTCTGTGAAGAGACACAAGTTCATACCGATAAATCAGACTGGATTAAAATATATAGTGCCATTCCTGTCAAATGAAGAGATAGTCATCTCAATATGTCATTCAATTATCTTGGATGATACATTGCAAATGCATTGAGGAGAAGTGATTTCTTCCAGTAAGTTGTCCCATGAATTGTGTCATATAAAAAGGCCACTGCAATCATGCTGTGGCTGAGCTTGTTAAAATCTCTCTGTACTAAGTGCTTGCGACTCTAAATACCTGTTTATTCCTAAACTGATGGCACTTAATAAATAGCAGATTTTAGAGGACTGGCGTCATGTTTTCTTTCTGTTTACTGCAGTATCAAGTAAACAAGCCACAGTGTTCCATAAGTTCCTCCCCCCTCGCTCTCTTGGGGCATCTGGATGCCCAAGCCGCATATCAGCTCCTCATACACTGAGGAGTGGAGCTGAGATGCTCACTGCCCCTTCAGGGGCCTCTTACACCAGAGGTCAGTCTCGAGAGACTGATTCCCTTAGTAGATTATTTAGCAGCATGGGAACTACTGCCAAATGTATCTCAATGGGTCCTGCGCACAGTAGAGAAGGGTTACTGTATTCAGTTTGGCTCTCCACCACCTAGATACAACTTGGTTGCCTCGATGCTAGTCGGCCCCGAGCAGGCTCTGGTTATGGGACAAGAAGTGAATACCCTATTAAGGAAGGAGACCATCAAGGTGGTCCCTCCTTAAGACAGTTAGTCCGGGTTTTACAGCCGTTATCTCATAGTTCCAAAGAAGGATGGGGGGGCTGCGTCTAATCATATATCTGCGTGTTTTAAATTGATCAGTTATGACACTGAAATTCAAAATGCTCACGATCACGCATGTTGTAGCTCAAATCAGATCCGAGAACTGGTTTGTCACAATAGATCTCAAAGATGCATACTTCCACGTATCCATCCTTCCACAACACAGGAAGTTTCTGAGGTTCGCTTTCGGGGGCGAAGCTTACCAATATCGAGTACTTCCCTTCGGCCTTGCACTCTAATCCCTCACGTTCCTCTGCGTATGCAGGTCATCAGCATTCTCAATTATATCAACCATTGGTTGATTGTAGCTCAATCAGAGCAGATCGGGATGTTGTTTTTCGCACACATGGGGGAGATGGGTTTGGGACTGAACGCCAAGAATAGTGTACTTTCTCCAGTCCAGAGAACCTCTTATCTAGGTGTAGTGTGGGATTTGACCACGATGCAGGCACGTTTGTCCCCTGCTCGTTTAGAATTGATTCTCATGTCAGGCAAGAGAGTCAAAGAAGGCCAGTCACTCACTGTCAAACAATTTCAGAGATTGTTGGGTCTGATGGCAGCTGCGTCCAATGTGATACCTCTTGGCCTGCTGTACATGAGACCCCTACAGTGGTGGCTCAAGACCAAGGGATTTTCCCTGAGGGGAAATACATTTCGACTGATAAAGGTCATGCGGTGATGCCTATGTGCCTTAGACATGTGGAAGAAACTAGAGATGTTCCGATACCCTTTTTCTCTTCCCGATACCGATTCCGATACCTGGGCTCAGGGTATCGGCCGATACCGAGTACTGATCCGATACCTGGGTGTGTATCTGTATATACAGCTGTATATACTACTAGCCCTGTGTAAATTGCTAGAATTCTTTTTATGGTGTGCTTCAGACAGATCCCTCAATAAAACATGAACAAATACATGGTGAACTACTGTATTTATTACAGTATTTTTATTATCTAACATGAATTTGACAGTATTATTTATTTTCATATGCAAAAAAGAACTTCAAATGCAGCCAAAAATCTAACACCGCAAACTAAAAAAGGTATTTAAGTTTTACAATATAACTGTATAAAAAAACTGCAACAAATAAGTCTAGGAATATAAAAAAAGATCTATTAATCAGATAATCTCTTTACAACAAAACAAGTAAAAAACAAGCAACCATCTAGGCATAATTATTATTATTATAGAGACGTATTATTATTACTGTAGGCTACAACAGTAGCTTTATATATTGTCAATTTACTCATGTAAACCAAACATTTATTTTAATGGGCTGCACTCAAAAAAAAAAGTTGTTGAATGAACTTAAAAAAATTTGAGTAAACTTTTCCACGAAATTGAATTACATTTTCCAAACAATATCGAATTAGTTTGAAATGATTTGTTGTAATCTTGTTGTGTAAACTTAAATTATTTTAGTCAAGACGACAAGAAGAAAATTGGTCCATTCTACTAGATAAAGTTTAGCCATGCCTAATAGAGAAAGTTGTGTCAGGTTAACTACTCTGAATTTTGTCATGCCTACTATATAAAATAATGCCATGTTAACTACATTCAGTTTGGTCATGTCTACTATATCTAACAATGCAATGTCAACTACAAACATTTTTGTACTGCATACTAGAAACAATTTAAATCATTACACTTATCTAACTTACTCTACAGTTACTTCCAAATGAAAGTGAAATAATTGTGTTCTATTACATTAAAACCTTTTTACTGTATACCTATAGTCTACTGTGAAGAAAGTCAATATGTTAAAAGTCAATCCATTTAGTAAAAATCTGTATTTAAAACACGAGCACATTTAACCTTGAGTGTCTTCTTGCTTAAAACTGCAAATATGGCAATTAAACATGCTCATTAAGTTACAAAAATGACAATTCAAATAAAACATGAGCATATAAGAATATAACAAAATGTTATTTTATTTTGTTTTCTTAAACATGATATTAAATGTGATTGAGAGACGTAATCACCTCTGCTCATCGTGCAAAAATTCAGATACAACAAAATCACATGAGCATACAAGGAAATAAAACACAGCATTCACAAAGGGATCCTCAAGCACAGCACACCTAAGTGAAGAGCTTTGTTTTCTGCGCCTGTGCTTTGGCAGACAATTTACACAAGTTCAGCTCGAGAATCATTTTTTGGAGCACCTTAAAAGTGTAATGGATCTCCTGTGGACAGTGTTGGGGCTAGTTACTCAAAAAAGTAATATATTACATATTACATATTACTCTCAAAAATAGTAATGCCTTACTTTACTTTATTACTCCCTGGAGAAAGTAACTAGTTATATTACTAGTTATATTACTAGTTACATCTTTTTTTCTTAATTACTCTATGATTGCCTGAGATGCATCAGATGGAGGGAGAACATACAAAGGAGGAGTGTTCTTTAGGGTCTTTATCAGTGGCGGCTCCTGCCAATTCTCTCAGGGGGGACAAATGTTTGCTCTATTAATGAGGATAGGTCACCCATTCAATTGATAAATTAACGGGTAGTTAAAGATGTAAAGGGAACCGAACTACTGTAGTATTAATTAAAAATAAACTGACATTAGGAATCAATCTCTTGCACTCCTTATTTTTCTATATCCGTGTTAACACTATTCAGCAGCATATGAAGACTAACACCAGGATGTGGTTTTTCCAAAAAATACTTTTTACTTTTCGATTTCAGTTTAATAAGAAATAATTGAAGTCACATAAATCACTGTTTACACAACTCACTTATATTACTGCTCGTCAGTACACCTGTTCTCTAATCAGCGGTTAATTCCATCAGGTGCGTGATTTCACATAGAGCAGCTGTTACTACACAGAGCCGTTATTAACTGAGAAGATGCGCAAATCCACGTTCATTTTCAGCGTTTATTGGCACGGTTGTATGAACATATGGTTCACGCACCTGATGGAATAAACCGCTTTAGAGAACCGGCTTTACTGAGATGCGCATTAACGAGCGGCCGATCGTGATCGGAGCACTCCTACAAAATAATTACTGAATCTCCACCCGTCGAAACTAGCTTTCTGTTGCTGGGAACCTTCCTCTGAAAAAGAGCTTGCCGTTGTTGACGCTTCCATTTTCCCCATCTGTCTGAGCGTGCCGCTCTGCTGCCGGCTGTCGACCAATCAGTGATGGTAAATGATACCTCGTGCCAAACCCAGACCAATCACTGTTCCATTCACGCCCTCCTTCCCTTCCCTTCTGTTCTCTGTGTTGTGTGCCTTGTGTGTGTGATGAAGGTGCTACTGGCAAATGTAACGCAAGTAACTAGCTTGGGAAAACTGTAATAATATTACCATTTTCAGACGAGTAATGCCTTACACTACTAGTTACTGAAAAAAGTAATATTATTACAGTAACGCGTTACTTTGTAACGCGTTACACCCAACACTGCCTGTGGATGAGTAAGATTTAAAGAGTATATTAGTCCAAGTAGCATGGCTGTAGCCAATGCTACATTACCTAAACCAGAAAGCACCTCCACATATTCCAGCACAATGCAGATATCTTCAGGGTCTTCTGTTGAATCAGCAAATTCATGCTTTACATCACAGAATCCCTAAAAGGTCTTCTTCATGTCCGCTTCGGTTCTTGCAGGGTTATCATCCTTTGAAAAAAAAAAAAAAAAAGTTATTTTTAGTGAACAACTCTACTTCCACAGCACATTCATACAGTCACGAGCCATCTTAAAACAATGCTATGGCGTTCGGTCACCAGATCACAACCCAACTCAACACCTTTGGCAGACTGTGTTCCACTTTATAATGGAAAATAATACAGTGCCTTTGTCAATATCACAACAATGAATAACTATGCTTCCTTAAAATCTCTAACTATCACTCAGTGACTGTTCGAAATTTTTAATTAATTTAGATGACATTAACAAATTACATTTATAAAATACCAGATATTCTCAAGAGCCATTGATACTTCGGTAACACTTTAGAATGATGTCCATTAGTTAATGTTAGTTAATTCATTAAGTAACATGAACAAACAATGAACAATACATTACTGTATTTATTCATCTTTGTTAATCTTAATGAAAATACAGTTATTCATTGTTAGTTCATGGTAATTCACAGTGCATTAATGTTAACAAGCACAACTTTTGATTTGAATAATGCATTAGTAAATGTTGAAATTAACATCAACTAAGATTCATAAATGCTGTAGAAGGATTGTTCTTGCTTAGATCATGTTAACTAAATTAGTTAACTAATGGACCAATATTATAAAATGCTACCGATACTTATTTCAAATCAATATTACTTATCTTTAACCAAAACTGGGCACAATTAAAACAACTGCTGACAGCACACCCTTCCCTCATTCTCTGAAAACGGTTGAGTTACTGAGTACAAGCTTTTTTTCAATTTTCTTAAGAACAGCGCAGTCCTTGGCACCACCAAATTGGTGCAAATCTTTGCCAAAATACAGGTTTGTGTACTTTAATTTCATCTATAAAATCATTAGTCACTTTATTTTCAAACCAACATACATGGATGCAATGCCATTAACCTAAACGAGCGCCTTGTAAAATATATTAATTTATTACTGAACAAACGGAATGTAATTACTCTGTATGTTAAAGATATATATATATATATATATAGTTGTTTTTTTTGTTTTTTTTTTTAAGTGTGACGTGACATACGGCCAAGTATGGTGTCCCATACTAAGAATTCGTGCTCTGCTTTTAACCCATCCTAGGTGCACACAGACAGCAGTGAACACACACACACACACACTGTGAGCACACACCCGGAGCAGTGTTCATCATTTATGCTGCGGCGCCCGGGGAGCAGTTGGGGGTTTGATGCCTTGCTCAAGGGCACCTAAGTCGTGGTATTGAAGGTGGAGAGAGAACTGTACATGCACTCCCCCCACCCACAATTGCTCCAGGCCCGAGACTCAAACTCACAATGCTTAGATTGCAAGTACTACTCTCTAACCATTAGGCCACGACTTCCCCGTGAAGCCTGGAATTAAACTGCTGTTTTCATCAGGCCAGAGGAGAACTGGCACCCAGATTAAGTAAAGTTTCTCCCAAAGTTTATTTTCCATTTCTGTCACTAATTAAAGGGATAGTTCACTTTCAAATTAAATGTTGGTATGTTTTAGCTTACCTCAAGGGCATCCAAGATGTAGGTGTTTTTTGTTTCCGTAGTAGTTTACATTTTTATATTTTTAGGTCAAACTGTTCTTGTCTGTGACTAATATAATGGATGTCTATGGTCACCACCTCAATGAGCATGCACAGAGAGTCCAAATTAAACAATTCCCCACCGTAAGTACACATTGATGACCTAAGACATGAAACAAACGGTTTGTGTAAGAAAATGAACTGTTTATTTTGGTTTTATCTCCTGTACACAACCATGTCCAACTGATCTGAGTGCACGAGTGCTTCCTGACGTGACGTGCGCACGCTCTGGCTTAGTCTGCGCAAACGCGGAAAGCACCGGAAGCGATCTCTCGCGAGTGTACATCACTCATTGTTTACTGTTTACCACACAATACACCACCAATCTGCATTGTCTGAACTATAATGCAGTAACTGTAATTATTAATTTGTTTATAATGCACCCTATAATCGTTGGTCCCTCTGGCATTGGACGTCGCCTCCAGTTTATACGTGGCATACTAAACACAATGTGCAAAACGCTGCGGCTCAACAGCGGAGAAAACTCAGGATCTTCAGTCAGGCAGGTGTGTGATGCGATACTGTCAATGTACTCGTCATCTTGTAGTTGTTCCATTCGTGACAACATATGCTCTCCAGTTCTGTTGGCATCTCAACACTTGCTACTAAAACACCACAAATTTTTAAGAGATCTCGGTCTCTGAGGCTTGAAGACGTGCTGCCGTAGCGGATGCTTCCATGATCGCTCCTGAGTACTTTATCTGTGTATTCTGGTTCAAATATGGCGGTAACAAATTCAACGTTGTCTGCCGATGTATTGAAATCATCTTCCATTGCAATTTCCTGTACGTATAAATATGTTTAAATCTTCACAGTGTAAGGTAACACTTCAGAAATCTCTGTGTAAACCATAGACAGTAAGTGTAAACAATGAGTGTGCTTTCCGCGCTTGCGCAGACTAAGCCAGAGCGCGCACACGTCACACAACAGGAAGTACTCGCGCCCTCACATCAGTTGGACGTGGTTGTGTACAAAAGGTAAAAACGATATAAATACTGTTTGTTTTCTTACACAAAACGCTCGTTTCGTGTCTTAGGTCATCAATGTGTACTTACGGTGGGGAATTGTTTAATTTGGACTCCTCTGTGCATGCTCTTTGAGGTGGTGACCATAGACCTCCATTATATGAGTCACAGACAAGAACAGTTTGACCTAAAAATATAAAAATGGAAACTACTGCGGAAACAAAGACACCTACATCTTGGAAGTCCTTGAGGTAAGCTAAAACATACCAAAATTTAATTTGAAAGTGAACTATCCCTTTAAGTTTTGGTTCCTTGCCACTGCCACCTTTGGCGAATGGGGATGCTTGACTGATTGCATAGACACTATTGGAAGAGAGTTGAACTGGATGATGACATCACTGAATAATCAATGAACTGACTTTTTCTTAAAAAACAAAACAAAAACTGTTTGTTATTGTCCTCTTGCATTACCGACAAACTATTTTCCTGTTTAATTATGCTGCTTTGACAACGTGTATTGTGTAAAGTACTACATAAATAAAGGTGAATCGAATTGACTATTAAGAACTGTGCTTATCAAACAGGATGATATCACGTAAACCTAAACCAGTGGCTGTGTGGAGTACAAAGGTTTAAAGAGAAGTTAACATCAGTCATTTAATTCATATCTGAGCTTTACAATTTACTCAATATTTTAAAATTTAAAAATGTACATTAACTCTTTACCCATCAGCAGTTTTGATGGGGAATGTCTTTTGATATTTAAACATACAAACGTATATATATATATATATATATATATATAAAGAAAGTGTCTCTGCTTTTAAATTGAAAAACATGTCACGTCTTTTGCAAGGTCAAGTTTGTTATTACTTGTGATAACTGTAACGAAAAAGAACTCACCAAATACTCCATCATATTCATCTTCATTCAGGTAGATGCATAGCCCCTTGAGAATGCACTCTTGCTTGGTCTCCATGGTGGCATTATAAGAAAACAGACAAAACATTTTTTCAAGTTTCTGATATTCATACATGACACGCTCCAATACACATCTCTGAGCCATTATGCATTACAGAGCACTATATCATTAGCTTGTATTAAAAAGCAATTTATAAAAAAACTGAAAAAAATAAAAATACTACCTGAGACATTGGCAGCATCACATCTTGAATCTTTTTTCTAAACACTCCACCCTTTTTTGGAAAACACTTTTAGCAGATCATCAGAGAACAGATCCAGTTTGGACATGAATTTTGGAGTGTAAAGGAAGGGTTGTGATCCGATGAAATTCATTTATCTGAAGACATAAGTTACAGAGGTCTTGTTTATGGGCAATTCAGCAAAGACAAAAAAGGTTCAAATGCTACAAAGAAAACAAAAATATTTAGTACAGGGTCAGGGAGACAACTTATTTATGACAGAAATCATTTTCGATTATTCCTCTTGATATATTAATCGCAAGTAACAGAATAACATTAACTTACACATACAAGCGCTTGGAGAAACAAAACGTTATTAGCTGACTACACAGACATAATGTCGGTCCATGACCATAATCTAGCTAGCAGAAGAAATGCAAAAACTCCACTTACAATTACTGAAGCAGCGAAATGTAATACTTACGTCGCTAAAACACTATTTGTTGTTTAAGACGAGAGACTCCGTGAACGCGGTGAATTCAGTCACGAGCACGTGAACTTAACAAGCGTGACTAATCTAAAGCCTTCGATTGGCTGCTGTGCGCTTTGATTGGCATCTCAATCGTTTTAACAATGACGAGCAATAAATTAAATATAGATGAGGAAGACCTAAAATATACATTTGAAACTTTGTCACCCTAACAACAGCTGAATGCAGAGTAAGAATTTAAAATCCTAGGGGACAAATTGGCAATTTCTAATTATCGGGCATGTCTTATGGCCCTGGTTTTATACATTAATTCATGGTACTGAAGGGTTTTCTGTTCTCTCTTGTTCCGCGATTCTTCATTTTAACGTTATTTGATACTTTTAGGAAAAAAAAGAAAGTCTGCACCACGTGCTGAATCCAGAAACCTAACATCAGCTACAAACGACACACTTAAGAGCTATTTTCATACAGTGCTTATAGAAAAATAAATTTCTGGTATGCAACAAGATATTAAGAAAGCATATGTTAATTAAATAAAATTAGATGGACGGTGAAAGATAAGAAAAAAAGGCCACTTACCCAACTCACATGTTCGCTGCTGAGCAATCCATCTGCATCCGTTTCCGTTGATGACGTGCATCCGGTTAAGATGAACAAAAAATATTATTGTTGACTCAATTTAAAAAAAATTTGTAAACCTAATTTTTTGAAAATTACATTGTTTCTGTTAAATATAATTAAGTTGACACCATTTTTACAAAGAGTTATGTTGTATGTGCTCATGTTAATTAATTAAATTGAACAAAGAGCAAAAATCATTTTTTTGAGTGTGCCATGAAGATCTTTGAGTGTCTGTGTTTATGATATGACAGTATTCTCAAATGAAACGGTAAATTCTCATGAAGTGACGGTTTATGCGTTCGTGTCCTCATGACACACAGCAGAGACTACAAAACAGCGAGCTCTCGCGCATCTGTGCCAGTCACCCACAGAGATGTAGATTTTGCGGGAGTAATATTTAAATAGTATTTTGCAGTTTAATATTCACAGACACTAGTATATATTCGGCTACTGTCTGGAGCCCTGCGCTTTGACTTACACGGAAGCGACTGAACGCAGCTGCCGGTACTGAATATACTTGAGAGTCTGTAACTACCGGTACTACAGAGACATACTGCTAACCACTGATCTATAATATAGAAGCGGCTTCACTGTCTTTTGGCAGTTTAGAATGTGATGAGTGATCCAGTCATATATAGATCAGGGCTGCTAACGCGTTTTCATTTCTTCTTCGCTGCTCTAAACAGGGGTTGCTTGTGGCAACACAGCACAACTTCCTGTGTTTTCAATGCATTTTGAGCAGCGAAGAAGAACCGTGCAGCAGTTAGGCAAAGCTTGCGGTCATAACTAGGTATTTTTTAAGAAAATGGTATCGGATCGGTATATGGGTTCATGTACTCGCCGATGCCGATGCCAGAATTTGTTGTGGTATCGGAGATATTTCCGATACTAGTATCGGAATCGGAACAACTCTAGAAGAAACCTTGGTTCTTGAATCAGGGCCCGGTACTGGGAGCCCCTTGTCACTGTGTAACACTAGCGATGTATGTGTCCCTCACTGGTTGGGGTGCGGTCATGTGTGGCCCCCCTGCCCATGATCTGTGGAGCGATCGCCATCTGAAATGGCATATCAATTGTCTAGAGATGCTAGCCATTTATCATGCACTAAAATAATTCTTCCCAGACCTGAGGGGTCACCATGTGTTGGAGCGCACCGACAACACATCGGTGGTCTCTTATATCAACCACCAGGGAGGTCTGCGTCCCCTCCACCTTGTACAAGCTGGCACACCAGATCCTTGTGTGGTCCCATGGCAAAGGAAACTGATACAAATTCATTTAAAGACATTATTATTATAATGTGTATATATATATATATATATATATATATATATATATATATATATATATATATATATATATATATATATATATTTGTTATTGAAACCCCTTTAAAGTGCCAAGATCCGATTTTGTAAAGAAAAGCTATTGTGCTTTTCCTTATATTTCTAAGTTTTGTAATCTAATTGATTGCTTATAGTCTTCTCTCTTGTGAGCAGTAGTAACTACTGCAGTTTTCAGGGCTGTGGTGTACTCTGTGTAGTGTTGCTGCGTACACCCTCAACAAGCAGCAAGATTGTGACTTCTGTAAATTGTTGTTAAATTGCTTGCTATTATATTGTTTTGTGTGCAGTCTGTATTACTCACTCTTTGGTCTATACCCCTGTGTCCATTCCAGGAATTATTGAGTGCTATTTGAGCTTTTCCTTTTATGTGTCACATTCGTCTGGTCAGAGGAGAACTGGCCCCCCAACTGAGCCTGGTTTCTCCCAAGGTTTTTTTTCTCCATTCTGTCACCGATGGAGTTTCGGTTCCTTGCCGCTGTCACCTCTGGCTTGCTTAGTTGGGGTCACTTCATCTACAGCGATATCATTGACATGATTGCAAATAAATCCACAGACACTATTTAAGCTGAACAGAGATGACATAACTGAATTCAATGATGAACTGCCTTTAACTATCATTTTGCATTATTGAGACACTGTTTTCCAAATTAATGTTGTTCAGTGCTTTGTCGCAATGTATTTTGTTTAAAGGTGCCGTATGCAGAAATTGAGGTAAAAATATCTATAACAGGACCTACACGCATCAAAAGAATGAGAAGAAATAAGGGCGATGATGTCATTAAAAAAATGTCAAGTTATAGTGCTGCAGAGATATCAACCTTAATTAGCATTAGCATTACTAGCCCCGGCCCGACAGGTGTTGTAATACCAGTTTCGGCCGTGGGAGGCGGTATGCGGGCAACATATCCACCAGCCAACCTGCAATACACGAATAACTCGCAGGGCTTGTGGGCATGTACTTGAACCTGATGTCAATCACGTGGAAAGTACAGCCCACTACTTTCAGTTCAGGGAAAAGAGCGGAAGGATAGCTGAAGCCCTTGGCAAGAGACCAACACCCGCTACAGGGAAACAACCGCGCTCGGAATCACAAATCAAATCCGATAAGAATACCAGAGTAAACATCGGCACTGCTGGACCTGAAAGAAATGAGGTTCGACTCTGAACTTGCAAGTTAGATGCTGTTAGTATTTCGCTAGAAGTTTGTTTTATATGTTTGTGTATTTGTTTTCGGGAAGTCATAACATAGAAATGTATCGAAGGCTGTTCGATAAACGTGCTAATGTTAGCGATGGCTAACCGTAGCTGCGTTTGATAATTAGCTAGGTATAACTTAACGTTACCCATTTTATTATATAGGGCTGTGCATGTCTTTACTCATGCAGCTCTCATCAGTAAAGACGCTCCTGTAATTAGGAGAATATCTCCAGCACGTGTGTTCAGATCAGGATTGCCAGGTTTTCACAACAAATCCTGCCCAGTTGCTTCTCAAAACTAGCCCAATCTCGCTTCCAGAAGGTTCCCCGATAAAACATTGCTTTCCGGGGTTAAAATATAGTTTTTTTAGCAGGGTTGCCTTGGTATAATTCACGTTATTTGTATTGGGGTCGCTGTGAACAGCGGACATGAAAAACAACCACCACAGACTTGGCAACACTGGTTGGCATTTACTACACAGAGCCGTAATTCACTGACAATCTACACAACATCGATGTTAAAATCGCAGGCGATTCTTTGTCGATTTTGAAAGCGATTTTGTGTTAGTTGTCAGTAGACTAAGGCTCTGTGCAGTAACTGCTGCTCCACCTGAACCAGTGTTGCCAAGTCTGCGGTTGTTTTTCATGTCCGCGGTTTGAAGCAATCCCAATACCAATAACGTGATATTTAGCCCCTAAAATGTTAATTTTACCAGGGAAACCCTTCCCAAAAATGTATATTTTAACCCCAGGAAGCAATTTTTATCGGGGAACCTCCCGGAAACGCGATTGGGCTAGTTTTGGACTAGTTTTAAGAATCAACTGGGCAGGATTTGTTGTGAAAACCTGGCAACCCTGATCTGAATTCACATGCTGGAGATATACTTCTAATTACAGGAGCATCTTTACTGATGAGAGGTGCATGAAAATCGCATTCGATTTTTTGCACAGCCCTATGTATCATAACTAACCTGCTCTGTCTAGTCTGTTGGTCTCCGTGTCCTCTTTGCTTTGTGGTTTTTCTGTGCGTGAAAAATTTATGTGTGGCGTGAAAGCGTGTGAAAAGAGTCAATTGCGTGTGTCTCACGGTGAATGCTTGAGAGTTGGCACATTAGTTCTCAAGCAGAATAAAGGACAGGTTGATTATTGCTGTTTAGCGTTTGTATTAATCTATGATGTGTCCCTGTTTGCCTACAATTAAAAGTGATACGTGGACCAAGGTGTCTGTGATTGTTCATTTTAAGTAAAGGATCCTAATATTTCGTCCAAAAAATATTTAATGAGGTTATAACTCCTTGTGGTTAGTCTGCACGAGATCAACAAGCTTGTTTGCTTTTTTTTTTTTTTTCCGATCTACGTTAGAGTGTCTGAGCGCTCACAAATCTTTCTGCAGCGTCGTGAGCAGAACGGCAAGAGCGATTTTGAATGCTCTAGACGCCGGTGGTGTGAACGCACAGTTATGCTATGGCTGTAGTGTTGTTGTGAAAGTAGGGGCGGAGCATAGAGATTATGCCGTTTCTCGTTTGTTACTCTAGAGTAGACCAATTCACTTTATTGAGGCATACTGCCCCCATCTGGTATGGAATGTGGAGTATGACTTGATTATTTTTGCCAAACATTACAGATGGCACCTTTAAAGCACTAAATTAAAATTAAATTAAATTTATGAATTTAGCAGACGCTTTTATCCAAAGCGACTTACAGTGCATTTAGGCTATCAATTTTTACATATGTGTTCCCGGGGAATCGAAACCCCCAACATTGCGCTTGCTAGCGCAGTGCTCTACCAGTTGAGCTACAGGAACACTATATAAATAAAGGTGATTGATTGATTGATATGTCTGATAATCATTTGTCCACATGTATGTGTTATCCCTTGTTGTAAATGTCCAGAGGAAAATAAATAAATAAATAAATAAAATAAATCCCTGTGCACAGCTTGTGATGCTAGCATATCAAGTGTATTATAATAAGAAAAGTCAAAATAAAAAAAGTTGGCATATTATTGAGAAAATTAGAAGTCAATTTCCATCTTAGCTAAGTTATTTCTCCTTTGTCAATATGAAAATGCTGTCAAACTCAAAACCTGGTCTAAAGTCTGGCGCAATGTTTTTTTCTTTGTTATTTAAAGAGTGTGCTGCTTATTAAACACAGGGATGCACAGCAGCACACAAACATGCCAAATATTACAAATTAAAGGATTGCAATTCATAAGACTTTTTAGTAGGATATATATATATATATATATATATATATATGCCTACATGTCATAATGGATAGTCGTCATATGTATCAGAAGGATGTCAATTTGTTCGCACAAGAGCAGCTATGTTTCATCTCAGAAACGCATTCTGTCTTTGCGCTTGCCAAATTCTGCCGTGTAAACAGCAAATCCGTCATGGCATGAGTGCAGCTGGCTCTTAAAGTGAATTGAAGATGAGACTCTGATTTTTGGTTTATTACGCGTTATGCCCAAAAAACACCCATTACTCATTAAGAGAATAGGGACAACCCATTTAGACCATGCGCCCGGGCACACCAACTGTTTTTCTGTCATTAAAATAGCAAAAGTTGATTTGGACACGCCCTGAATGCACCAGCGCAGTGTGCTTTTCACTTTGCATTTAGATCGTTAAAATAGTGCCCTAAGTGTATCTCTAGAAGGTTGTTTTGTGTTCTTCTTGTAGCTTGCTATTGAGTCACTTAGATTTGCATGTACACATGCATTGAATGCTGGTTTATTTGGGCTTTCCTTGCCCACTGGTCTCTGAAATGATACAAAAGGACATGCAGGTCCAATTCAAGCCCCAGTGGAACTCCTGTGCAATGTTCTCTGAGCTTTGAATGGTTTAGGATTGGTTGTTTTCTCTGCTGCAATCCCTGGTGGATTCACACAAATGAAATAAATGTTTGCCTTGTCCCTATACAAGTTGAATAAGTAATCCTCCAATAACTACAAAATATGCAAAGTGTGTGTAGTGTATTTCACTGCAGCAAAGGTTGCTTTGAAAATCTGATTGGGTTCATAAATTTTGACGATATCACTGGAGATTGTTTGTGATTCAGGTGTCTTTTTAAACAAATTCAGTGTCTAAACTCAGAGACAGCAGTTATTAAAGTTGGTGTCTTTTGCTCATGATAATCTCATGATGACAGGTCAGGGAACAGTGCAGTAAGCGATATGGGCCTTCCTGTGAGAGAAACTTTAACTTTGAAACTCTGTTAGGGTGGTTTATTTTAATTTAATTAACTTCAAGTCAAACCTTTAAAGGATTAGGCTGACAGAAACACTTTGGGAAATGTTAAACTGAACAGGTTAAATAAACACATTTAGAGGCAACCAATTACCTTAAACTAAGTAACACATTTATATAAAAAAAAATGTATTAATTAATTAATTAATTTATTTATTTATTTATTTATTTATTTATTTATTTATTTATTTATTGATTGATTGATTGATTGATTGATTGATTGAAAACGAAAACCCCCTTTTTTTTAACCAAGACAATTAGTGCTCTGACGTGCACAATTATTGCTTTTCAAATAAAGCAAGATGCAATATATACAATTTTCATACTGTATATTGTGGCACATCCTCCACTAATCACAGGCTATTCAGTGCAAAGGTAACCTTAACAGAAACCTCTTTAAATCCTTGCCACAACAGAATATTAAACATTAGCATCTCTTTTTATAAACATATTGTACAAAAAACATTTTACAACACTTAATTTCAACATTTACATTCTTATACAGTTTGAAGCATATCAGTTTGAACTAGAAATCTGCTGTAACTGCCTGCTGTTTTAATATCAGTTTTTGAGTTCAATTTTTTTTCTATTTATTGCAATTAACTTTCATTTCATCCCCTGATGAACTATCCCCTGATGAACTATCGTGGCCTAATGGTTAGAGGGTTGGACTCCCAATTGAAGGGTTGTGGGTTCTAGTCTCGGGCTGGACGGAATTGTGGGTGGGGGGAGTGCATGTACAGTTCTCTCTCCACCTTCAATACCACGACTTAGGTGCCCTTGAGCAAGGCATCGAACCCCCAACAGCTCCCCATGCGCCGCAGCATAAATGGCTGCCCACTGCTCCGGGTGTGTGCTCACAGTGTGTGTGTGTGTTCACTGCTCTGTGTGTGTGCATTTCGGATGGGTTAAATGCAGAGCACAAATTCCGAGTATGGGTCACCATACTTGGCTGAATGTCACTTCACTTTCTTTCATATTTGAGTGAAATGAACTTTCATTTAATTTAGTAAAGTTCATAGTTCTGCATTTAAAATCTGCACATTTAAAGACTGTGTAAAAGAGCCAATATACTGAATGTTTTTCACTTGAAATACCAAGCAGTGAGAACAGAGTGCTGCAGACTTAATCTAACTCTAACATTTTAAACATCAGTATACATTCATAATAATTCTTAATAAGGATTTCATGACCACATATACTAATTGAGAGACTATGTACTTTTAAACATTGATTTGTCACACCTCAGGACTATTTAAGTAAACTTTAGAAAAAGTAAAAGCAATTAAAAATGGTGAAAAGAAGAAACAGTGGGCAGTCACCAGCACCTAGAATACACATTTTCCATATGCATATACTGTATACATTATATTAAAAAGCTATTTAGTCAACTCTCAATATCTCACATGAATTACACATCTATTGACAGATGCTTTTCAAATCAATAAAATTAATCAATACATCTTAGTATTTTTGTTTTCTAATAACATCCCTTTGCCATTGTAAAATAACTGCAGTGCACAGCCTCTTGTGACTTATTATTTTATACTTACCAACAAACAGAAGAAAAAAATAGAGATCCTGAGTAAGTGAGATAATACAGAAAATACTGCTTTCATGAGGGTGCGGAAATGTATCTTAAAGACTGCCATGGCCATCAGGGGGAAATTAAGCATGGCAGGGGGACACTCTCCAGACCTGTCGGTCCCTGGTCCTACTTTGACTCACAATCAGTCAAGAAGAATTACACAAGCAAGGCACTGTGTACTTCTGCATGATTGATGGTTGTCAACAAGAGCAGCCCAGGGCAGAGGAATCAGCCTCAAGATTGTACATTTTGATGCCGAGAATGATCATCCCATTTCCCACTTGGCGGCTGATCAGACCTGTCCTGACTAGTGATGCTGGATAAGGTACTGAAGGGCAGGGCAGTGGTGCCAAATTGACTTAAAAGAATGATCTGAGTTTTTTTGTTTGAATGAAAAAATATTGTAATCCTTTCATTCTTAAGAAGATCTCAATCCAGGATCTCCCTGAAAGCATGGGATTATTCACAAATATGGTAGCCATGTATTGAAATCTCTACAAATAAAATTTGGAGCATTGTAAGCCAAATGACATCCAATGCAAACTGGAAATAATATATATATATATATATATATATATATATATATATATATATATATATATATATATATATATATATATATATATATATATATTACTAATAATAATAAGATAATAATAATTTTTTTTTATCTGCATCCAGCTCAGCTGAAAACTCATAAACATATGTACAAATATGCATCATGCCAATAAAGCACCTTGCAGTAAAAAAAAGAAAAAAAACAATAAAATAAGGGCATACATTACAGTAAGTCCATATTATGACACAAAGATTGTTGAAACAAGAAATGTCCTTGTTTTCACAGCTCTCAACTCCCTGTGGTAAAAAAAAAAAACAGAAAAAAAAAAATACACTAGTGAGTGATTGTATGTCTTAACATTCCCCTCCTAAACCTGCTTAAATTGCTTTGATCCACTTTGTAATTAGATACATATCAGATCTGCTTTTTAGAAACTGGAAATTATTTTAGGTGATTTCATTGTGAAAACCCCTGTATGGTTCCCCTGTCTCCTGCTGAGACTAAGCAGGCACTCCAAAAAGCCAGTTCATACACGGGCATATGGGAGAGGGAGATGCAAGCAATAGGCTTACAAATCCTGTCAGTATGACAAATCTGCATTATGCATTTTCCCTATTCTTTTTTAAGCCATTCAATTAATTGGGTCACTGGAATCAGAGAATGGAGAAGAATTAGAAAGCTTGCAGAAAGATGTGAGGATCTCTGCAGGCCCTCCCAAAAAAAATATAACACATGACACATAACACACATACACGTATATATATATATATATATATATATATATATATATATATATATATATATATATATATATATATATATATATATATATATATATATATATATTATTATTATTATTATATATTTTTTTTTATAAAATAAAATAAAATTCAACCTTAGAAATACAGCACCCAATGGCTAATCTGATCAATTTATAGAACCAATGAATCCACTTCCTTTGATACAATGCATTATTTATCAGGAAGATTATCTAAGGCACAACCTCTATGAAATGTATTTAAAAATAATGTTCAATTATGTAGTATTTTTAAAAAAAGTTTTTATATATATATATACATATATAAATTGCAGCAAAAGTCGACAACCAGCATTTTTCATGCATTTTTGTTGGATGATAAAGATCAGCTTTGACATTTTGACAATCTTACCCTTTGTGGGGGAACAAGTCATATAAGCCAATATACAGAATTGGGTGTGTTATTTAGGTAGACAGAGGGGATGACTGAAATTTAAGGTTAAAGCAAATGATCTGAGGGTGGTGTGACTTGAGCAAATTTAGATACATCAATAGATAATATCTGCCATAGCATTTTAGAGGATTGTATGTTCATGCATGTTTGCAAGAGCATGTACTGGTTGTTGGCACGATGATCCATGGCCCAATAAATCTTAATCTTGGACATGATGGTTGCAAAGCCTTGGGCAAAGCAATGATTGCAGAGGTTTGTTTTGCATCTAAACTATGTCATATGTAATTATCTTATGTGCGTAAACACAGTTTATCACAAACATATGACACCACACTAGCTGTCAAGTCACATTGTATCAAAGTGTTAATGTTGTTCAATGGTAAAGTGTTTCTGATATATTGATTTGGCTGCTTTTCCCTCATATATGATTGCCTCTTAATTCTGTAATACTGTGGCTACCAAACAGCAGATACATCCTTTGATCATATCTCTCTGTTGGCTTTTACAATACTGCAGAAACTGCTCACCATTTTCATGGTTAACCTTCTTCAATTTGAGTTTGTTTGTGATATAGCTTTTTGACAGCATAAATACACTGCACTCATACCTTTGATACTCTGATGTTTTTGCATTTAGAAAACATTGTATTTGTGATTAAAAACACTTTAAGTAAACATTTACATTTTTAATAATAATAATAATAATAATAATAATAATAATAATACAAAAATAGTATATATATATATATATATATATATATATATATATATATATATATATATATATATATATATATATATATATATATATATATATTATTATTATTATTATTTTATTTTTTTTAGGGCTGTCAAACGATTAACATTTTTGATTAAATTAATCAGAATTTTCAGTGGATTAATCAGGATTAATCACTATTTGCAATTACACCTGAATCCTAACCAATTTGTTTTTTTCTGAAATGCATACCAAAAGATAAATAACATGACACAGATACATAATTTTCATGTATTGATTCATCAATATGTGGTTCTTTTTTTCTGAATTTCAAAAGTTTAACATTTACTTAATCAAATTTACCTGAGCACTATATCAAACCATGCCATTTAACTACAGATAGTGTAAAAGTTTTAGGTGAACCAGTGGTTAAATATAGCCACATATCTATGAAATTATGCATAGAGAAACTCGAAAGAATGAACTCAGAAACACAAACATGCGCCCTCTGCACTCTGGGCACTCTTGTTTTTGGGAGGTGTTCATTTTCTCTGCCACAATACTTTAGGATCGATATTTTCACGTTCTGAAGGCTTCAAGTGCCAGTAAAACCAAGTAAAAATGCATATGCTTTTCCAAACAGCTGTAATTTTCGCTGCATTGCATGTAGGCGTTCTGCGGATGTGCAGTGTGAAACACAGGACGCTATAACAGGAAGAAGCTCCAGTGTATCAACTACCAAAGTTGTCTCTGTTTATCGAGCTTGGCATGAATGTATTTGAGAGTAACTGGGGTAAAACATTAAGCTTCTTCGGTGTTTTCGTTGTGGGGCTCGCCGCTGTTTTCGCTGAGATCGACGAGACTTTCCTGACCTGAATAATTTGTCACACTGCGCATGCGTGAACGTCGTTAACGCGCTATTTTTGACAGCCTTCATATACATATATATATATATATATATATATATATATATATATATATATATATATATATAGCTGCAAGCAGCAATAACTGGGCCAAGCAGTCCACCAGCAAATTAACCCTCTCAAGGAAGGCGTTGCAGATTTGCAACAGTAAAGTAACTAAAAACCTTATTACTCCAGATACATATTTTATGAATCTGGAGTACTAAAAACTTTACTATAGGTTACTAAATTTACTAAAGTTACTAAAACTTAATTTGAGCCTGAGAGTGTTAAGGAGGTAAGCATGGTGTGGAGCATCACACCAAATGCAATAAAGAGCAATTACAGCAATTTTAGGATAATGGTAATTGAAATGGCTGAAAAAACAACCACTAGTAATATGATTAAACGGCTTATCAATTTTGACCAACAGGTGGCACTGTAATCAAATCATTTTGGTGTTTTCTATGTGAGTTGACAATGACACACATAACATTTTGTGTCAATATACCAAATCATTGCAGAGATACAGACTGGTTTCATTTTGGCATCATGCCTCAAATTTTTAGATGAGTTTTTCAAAAATGGTTTTGACTATCAACATAAAATCCAAACCAATTAGTCAGAAAGTCTGAAGATCAACTGACTTGATTTAGGTGAAAATCGGACCAACAGTTGAAGATGAGTTCAGAAACGTAGGTTTTCAACATAAATCAAAACGTCGGACAGAAAGTTCAGTTTACTGTGGCATATTTGGTATCTTTGTTGTCGGCATAAGTCACAGAATATTTTGAGACCAGTTTCATTGCAATAGGCTAATGCAATAAATAAGTTATTAGCATTTTTATAAATGTAATTATTAATGGTCGATGAATGGTTGATTACTCTTGACCAATAGGTGGCGCTGTTACCAAATTAATGTGGCATGGTCAGCTTGAGATGATAATGGCACTTACAAAGTGTGGTGCAAATATCTATCCAATATCCAATCTCTGGAGTCGGAAGAATGCTCTGCGGTTCCTTCCACCCAGGGAAAGGGATCGACACTCCACCTCTCTTCCTCCGAGGAGGTCGATGTGGAGTCTGTCAACAGGGATTCGCCACCCCATTCGCCACAGTACGAGGAGTTCTTAGAAATGGTTACTCATGTGGTGGCCAAATGAAACATCGAATGGCCCGTCAAGAAAACAACAGAACCACAACGAAGCAAGCTCGATGAACGCTTCCTGCGGGCGAGTCAACCACCTTCTAGAATAGCCTTCCATTCTTTCCCGATCTGCACGAAGAAACAGCCAGATCGTGGAAACGCCCGTTTTCAGCCCGCTTCTACATCCCCTCATCAGATTATTATGGCAATGTGGTGGGGATGGGAGAGCACGGCTAAAGAGCGATGCCTCAGGTGGAACAGACGCTCGCAAGCTATTTGTCCCCCGGAGCTGCATCATCTCTGAAGGCCCCTCAAACAGGTGGCGGCGTTCCATAAGTTCCTCCCTCATCGCTCTCTCGGGGCATCTGGGCAGGAGGTGCCCCAGCCGCATGCCAGCTCCTCGTATCGAGAGGCTTGAAAACAGAGCGTTGCCTCTTGGCCGAGGTCGTCTAAGCCCAAGCAAGATCTTAGGGTGGTTATTGAAGCCAAGAAGTCTGTCAATTGTCCAACAATTACTTATGTTTTTTTGTTTTTTTTTGTATGTTTATATATACACTACCTGGCCACTTTATTAGGTATATCTAGCTAGTACCGGGTTGGACCCCATTTTGCCTTCAGAACTGCCTTCATTCTTTGTGACATAGAATCAACAAAGTGTTGAAACATTCCTCATATATTTTGGTCCATATTGACATGATAGCATCACACAGCTGCTGAAGATTTATCGAATATTTGAGTAAAGTGAACTCATTGTCATGTTCAAAAAAACATTCTGAGATGATTTGAACTTTGTGACATGGTGCATTATCCTGCTGGAAGTAGCTATCAGAAGATAGGTACGCTGTAGTCATAAAGGGATGGACATGGTCAGCAACAATAATCAGGTAGGCGGTGGCATTTAAATGATACTCAATTGGTACTAAGGGCCCAAAGTGTGCCAAGAAAATATCCCCCACTCCATTATACCACTACCTCTAGCCTGAACTGTTGAGACAAGGCAGGATGGATCCATGCCTTCATGTTCTTTACACCAAATTCTGACCCTACCATCTGAATGTTGCATCATAAATCTAGACTCATCGAGATCAGGCAATGTTTGTCCAATGTTCTATTGTCCAATTTTGGTGAGCCTGCACAAATTATAGCCTCTGTTTCCCATTCTTAGCTAATAGGAGTGGCACCCTGTGTGGTCTTCTGCTGCTATAGCCCATCTGATTCAGGATTCAAAATGTTGCACATTCAGAAATGGTATTCTGCATACCTTGGTTGTAACGAGTGGTTGATTGAGTCACTGTTGCTTTTCTATCATCTCTAATCAGTCTGCCCATTCTCCTCTGACCTCTGACATCAACAAGGCATTTTCGTCCAAACAACTGCTACTCACTGAATATTTTCTCTTTTTCAGACCATTCTCTGTAAACCCTAGAGATGGTTGTGCATGAAAATCCCAGTAGATCAGCAGTTTTTTTTTTAAATACTCAGACCATCCATTCTGGCTCTAACAACCATTCCACTTTCAAAGTCACATAAATCCCCTTTCTTTCCCATTCTGATGCTCGGTTTGAACTTCAGCAAGTCGTCTTCATCACATCTAGATGCCTAAATGCATTGAGTTGCGGCCATGTGATCGGCTTATTAGCAATCATATATATATATATATATATATATATATATATATATATATATATATATATATATATACACACACACAAAACAACAGCGTACTTGATAACATCAGTCAGCTCCCCTTGGCTTATTTTCCTCACTGTATATTTACAATAAGAAATATAATATCAATTGTCTCTGCTCATTTTCATTTAAACATATTAATAGCCACATAAATGTAGTTCAGGGAAATGTGCATATATTCAGCCTATTACAATGAATCAAAATATTATATAAATTGTTTATTTTTATTTTTATTTGAACATATTAATAGATAAATTGAATAAAGACCAAAGATTACCTTTAGATTTAACCAAAACAAATTATAGTTTATGGTTAACCCCTAAAGAGACATCAGAGTAAGCGGCAAATGTCAGAAGAACTATCCTAGTCGAGACTGCTCCCATTGGTAAACATGAGCACTGATCGCGTGGAGCTGATCATCACTGAAATCGGCGAAACACATCTCTAAATGGGTGCTTTCTTCATAAATAAACAGCAGATTTGAGTTTTAAAAAACTACATTCTCATGTGAAAACTTTTAAACCTACATGTCAAGACACAATTACAGTAATATTTTGAAAATTATCTGAGTAAATGGTGGTTGAAATCACAATGATGCATGAACTCAACCAATCAGCATGCTCAGCACCCAAGTCCCAGCCCCAAAAGTTCTGGACCTTAAGTAGTCTGGAAAAGTACTACCTCGCGAACAGGGACTTTCTGAGGGGCAATTTTTTACCAGGAACTTTATTTAGATCCTGGTTCCTGCAGTGGAAACACACCGAGTACCAGCCCAAAGTCCCTAGTTCCTGGGTAAAGTTTCCTTAGTGGTTGAAATGCGGCTAGAGACTACACAAAACCTGCTCATGAACATAACCTCCTGCTGTGAGCTTGTCTAATTATTTTGTGCTTCTCTAATTTATCAGTATTATAACTTATGATGTGCCTTAGCAGGGGGGAAAAGGTCTATAGGGAGTTTACAGATACAATGCATCACGACTAAAGTGTAGAAGAAATAAATTACCCGGTCTGCAGCCGTGTAGCTAGAGGTGCAGTGTTTCTAAACTCCCCTTCCCAGAGTCATATTATTTACCCCAGGAGAGAAATACCATGACTAAGCTGTTTGCCATATTACTTTTCTACAGCATTAGAAAGTGACACCCCAATCCAACTTGCTGGGTGGTCATTATGGGTGAAAAGTGATTCTCCCCTTTATTCTACTGCTTAAAACAACACAAAAGTTAAACAAAAAAACACCTGAGGGAGACTGCCTTTGTTTTATTTGGTGAAGTTGACATAATCTGAAAGTAAAACACAAAATATGACAAAATAATAAGATGCCATTTAAAAACAAAGGCAGATAAGTGATAAAACAAGTAGGCCTAACATTTATACACCGATAACTGTCTGTCAAGTCCCATGAGTGGTGTCAAAATGATCCTTGTTTTATCTAATAGCTGATTTGCCAATCATTTTTTGTGTATATTTGAAAGAGCTAAATTTGCGATTCCTGCAGCAAATGCCAGTAAATGCCTTTTATTTACAGGAAAGGGAAAAACAGAGTTAGTTTCAGTTAAACTTAACTTCAATTTACTTTTTTCATTTCAATCATTAAACCAAAAGATAAACTTCTAATGTATTGTGTTTTTTCAACAAAATTGGACAGTTCATATTTATCTCTGCCAATGAAAATATTTCAGAAAGAAAAGCCTCAAGCTTCATGTCAGCAAGCAACAATAAAAGCAATCATTTTTAAAATATTGTTATGATCGCTTTCTTAACCTGTAAACCCGAACCGACCTGCCTACGGGCTGTACTAGGCATTGCTGTGAATTTAATAACCTTTGTTTTAGAAAAATATGAAATTAACTATCATAAACGATATGTAATTTGAAAGCTAAAGCACTCAATATCCATTCCTGAGCTTGTTTTTTAAATCAATACACCAGAGAGGAAAGGACCGGTTATTCAAATGTGTACAAAGTGCTCGGCTGTACTTACGTTTCATCGCCTATTGTTCTGGTCAACTCAGACTATTCCAAGAAACACCTGCACACATTTCAAGGTAAGGGTCCACTCTTCAAGATGCATCCCACTTTTTAATCCAAAACAACAACAAAAATACAATAATAAATTACAACAATTATTTAATTTTAATGTTTTATTCATAAACTGCTGAAATATTAAATCTTATGTTTTAAATGATGGTACAATCATAAAATACTGACAGTAACATTAATATATGTAATATAATATATGCTTTATAAAATGCTGACAACCACCATAAAAATAAATAAATAAATAAAGGCACTTCTCTGCTTTACATAACAAACATACCTGCTTTAGCTAATCATGATCCACTTTTTAAAGTGCCATTTCACACAAAAATACAATTTATGTATTCACTTACCCTGAACTCGTTCTAAAGCTTTAAGATTAATTTTCTTGAATACATAAGGAGATGTTCATTCGAATGTTCATGCTGCCATATGCAGAAGTGTGAATGAGATTCAAGAGCTACTTCTGTGGTTTCTGGAGACTTGGAATACAGAGCACATTGGTTATGCCAATGTTGATGTGTTGAGCTGGCTGGGATACTCAACCAAACAGAAATGTTTTGATAGCACCACAACAGTCACAGGTGTTCAGACATTTAGAGGTAATCACTATACAAATGGTTTATTTATAAAGTCGTTTGTTTTTGAAAATAAAGCTGAGGTAGGAGACAATTTAAAAGTATATTACAATATAGAAACTCAGTTAACAACATTTATGGCATAATGATGATTAACAAAAAATGCATTTCATCCCTTGATTTAAAATCGTAATTTTTAAAAGCACTTTAATTGTTCAGTTAAAACTTGTGTACATAAAAAAAAAAAAAAAAAAAAAAAAATCATAAATGGAATATGCCTTTAAATATATAATAATAATAATAATAATAATAATAATAATAATAATAATAATAATAATAATAATGTTTCACCTTTAAAAGTGACAAACATATAGCAAACTCACAACCTCTTAGTGTGTGTTTCTATTCATGAAACATTGAATTTAATTTCTATTCATATCAGACAAAAACAGGTCATTTATTCATTTTTTTTATTTTATATGGAAGTCTTAAAGTGTTAAGTCTTATATGGGCTGGCCTTGCTCGCCTTGCTCGCCTTGCTGTAGCTGATCATAGCTCCGTGTAGCTGTATTATTATTTTTTTCTCTAGAATCTTTATCTTACTATCACTCTCTGTTCTTTAAACTGACAAAATATAACTTAATTCACACCATATTTCTGCAACTGGGTGACAGTGAAGCAGCATAGTCGTGGGTCAAAGCACTGCTCTATTGTTCCGATTAAAACATTAAACAGGTTCTCCCCACTCAGTGATTATATTGTACAGAACGTGAATATGGAGACACCAAAAAGCCAGAGCGCCTGACATTTTGGCAAATTTAAAAGTAATGGCTAATGCTAAATGTAAATACAGTAAGATTGTTATTCATGCCGGCGCTAAAGATGTTCAACTTCGCCAGTCGAAGATCAATAAAAATAACTTTAAAGAAATGTGTGAACTTGCAAGCATGATGTCAGACACTGTAATATGCTCTGGTCCCCTCCCTGCTTAATGTGGTGACAAGATGCATAGAAGATTGTCATCACTAAATGGCTGGATGTCTAAGTGGTGCCCACAGAATAACATAGGTTTCATAAACAATTGGACAAGCTTTTGGGGCAGACCGGACCTGTTGAAAAGAGATGGTCTTCATCCCTCCTGGGGTGTCACAGCTCTTCTCTCTAGAAACATGGCAAATAGTCTTAGTGTTTATACTTAACTAACTGGGGCCCAGGTCAGGAAGCAGACAGACTGGCTAAACCAGTGATCCTCAAATCTGGCTCGCGAGATCCACTTTCCTGCGAAGTTTAGCTCTAACCCTAATCAAACACACATGAGTTTGCTAATCAGTGTCTTCAGGATCATTAGAAAATCACAGGCAGGTGTGTTTAATTAGAGTCGGAGCTAAACTCTGCAGGAAACTGGATCTCGCGAGCCAGATTTGAGGATCACTGGGCTAAACCGACCCTCTGCTAGCTGCCTCACGTCACAGAGGTCAGCTAATTCTCAGCACATAGAGACTCTTTCACCTAGATATCACACTATAGAGACTGTGTCTGTTCCTCGAACTAGAAAATACAAAAAACGTCCAAACCAAGTTAACATGAACAATTTAATTGAGGTTCAACAAATAAAAAACAGATGCAATACGGATAAACAAATTATAAAGCTTGACTTATTGAATATGTCAGGCATGAAGAGAGAAGACTCAAATGCAGAGGATAAGTGAAACAGTTTATCTGGTACAACCGTGAATCCAAAAATAATCCAATGTGTAGATACACACACAAACAAAAACCCAAGTGTAACAACTACAGAGCCGTCCTCACAGTCACCTGCAGACACAGGCTGTGGAGACCACCATTGGTTTAATGCCCAACGGGACGTGGGAAAACGAGACAGAGGATCTCAGGCACGCGGCCAACGTAAGACTCCTTGTCTAGATGTCCTGATCAACACGGTGAAAAACAGACAGACAGATAGACAGACAGACAGACAGACAGAGAGACAGACAGACAGACAGACAGACAGACAGAGAGACAGACAGACAGACAGACAGACAGACAGAGTATTGTCACAAAGTCAACACGGAATCTACTGACAGCAAGGGACAGACACAGCAGGGAATGTAAATGAAAATGGGAACAAGGGACAGGTGAGGGCAATCAGCTCGTGATCTGCACACAATGCTGATGTATCAGCACTGATTGTCCTGGTCACGAGCTGCAGACAATGACAGGACACAGACAACAGGGAAGCCAATGAAGCACGCTGAACCGTGACAGAATATCAGATCCCTTTCTACGAAATTTTATTGGTTCTTGACCAGCAAACACAAACATTTTCCAACCCCAAAGGACAATAAAAAGGTTAGTAAGAGTGTTGTTAAAGTCAAAACCTTTAATAATCTCTTTAAGAAGTCTGTTATTCAAGCAATACCTGGCAAAATCACGCTCATCTTATACACTGCATGAAAAAATATATATATATATATATTTGAGAGCTCCAAACCAATAATATCCCTTTCAAATGACCGAATTCAACACCCACACAGTAAGACCTCAAGGCACGGTGTTAACCAAATCTGCCTCAAAGAACCCATCCTCATGTCCAATGCTTGTATTGATAACTTGATTGCTTTATCACACAAACAGAAAGACCTTGGACCTTTTGGGCTTCCCGACACCTAACTCAAATGACATTGAGAGAGTGATGCTGAAAAATCATCAAAAGTCTTTCTTTGTTTAGCTGAGTGCAGCTTGTCCAAGCACTTGCTGATAAACTGGAGCTTGGTGCTGTCATGTGAAGGCAGCTTGTTAAACAGATGATATTCCAGCAGAGATCACAGAAGCTACAGCAGCAGGATACTGTTCTACAAATGGCTTAACCACAGTAAAAGCCAGAGACAATATAATTATACATACTTAATCAACACTGTGATTTACACACCTTTCCATGTGCAGGCAAAAAGCAAGCCAAAAGATGACTTTACAATAATAAAAAAATAAAAGTTGGAACATCGGGGAGGTATACGATTGCACAGACGCATCAAAGAAGTCACGAGCACTCCCTTTGCAGCCATGGATTAAAAAGCTGAAAAAAAAAAAAAAAAAAAAAACTAAACAGCAGCATTCAGGTTAAATACAAGATACAAATGTTTGATAAATGAAAACAGTGTCTTATATAGCTTTTTAATTTTTGAAGTAAATATACAGGTGCTCCTCAATAAACTAGAATGTCAAGGAAAAGTTCATTTATTTCAGTCTTTGGTACTTTTAATTGTGATGATTTTGGCTCACATTTAACAAAACCCCACCATTTCAAGTTCTCAACTAATTAGAATATGAGGAAATGCCAATAAGCTAATCAACTCAAAACATCTGCAAAGGTTTCCTGAGCCTTTAAAATGGTCTCTGACAATTATTGACACCCTTTACAAGGAGTGTAAGTCACAAAAAAGGAATTGTCAATAAGCTGGCTGTTCACAGAGTGCTGTATCCAAGCATGTTAATAGAACGTTGTGCGGAACGAAAAAGTGTGGATGAAAAAGATGCACAATCAACTGAGAGAACTGCAGCCTTATGAGGATTGTCAAGCAAAGAATTTGTTGAAAGCACCAGCTTTGACAGCATGTGTTTTTAGAAATAATACCATAATCATATATGACAATTATTCCACTCAACATTAAATAAATTAAGCAAATCATATTTTGAATCAATAGTTGCAAGGCTAAAAAAACAAACAAAATATAAGAATCCCTCTACCCACCAATACATAGATTGTACATATATTTCACTGCAGTTTTCAGATGGAATGAATCCTAGAGACAGAAAACAACAACAACTTTTATTCCTTTGAACAAAAATTACAGAGGCAGAAACAGAAATCCGTTAATACATGTCATGACCTCAAAATACTTTTACCATTAAAAATTCGTAAATTACTGAATTATCACATTTGCATCACATAACCAGGCCAATATTTATGTCTTTTTGATGTAGTGAATATGCTTGGTAGCACTGCAAAAATGCAGCATTGCATTTAGTTACGAGTCCCCTGAAATACGAATTACGTTAAAAGTGTTAACGATTTGTAAAACTAAGCTGTTGCATTTCTTAACAGGTTTATAGGTGGATATGTTATTTTTAAACCCAGAATATTAACCTTTCAGTGCCACTCACTGGATATTTCATTTCTGAACTGCCGCAATATGTACAATAACCAAAGTTATACAATTTTACCCGATTCACATTCATCTTTGGATAAGACTAAACACATTTTTAGCACAACTCACTAGGTTTTTCCAATATTTAATTACAATGTCACGTTATCAAAACGTTGTTTACCATATGCATTAAATACCAATCAATAGCACTTCAGTTCACAATGACTGAATAAGCCCCTACATTTGAAAGTAATCTTAAAAGGGTTTGATTCTAATGCAACCATATACTGAAATAGTGGCTGAAGGGTGAGTAAAGCATGTTTGGAAGACGAATGCCTGTAGCCGTGCTATGTTAAAATAATCAAAGCAAAAATGAGCATTGTACCCATTATTAATTAACCTCTATATATAGTTGAAATATCACCATAATCCACGCGCACACACACACACACACACACACACACACACCATATGGATTGCAAAGGACTGAAAAGGCTGGTAAACAACAACAACAACAAAATAAAAACATGGCAAATTTGTGTTAAATCCTTCTTTTTATTGAGTGTGTTTTAAACACTAGTTGTCTTTTTCTTTCCCAGATACATTTGCATGCATTCATTTCACTTGAAAAAAAAAAAAAAAAACATATATATATATATATATATATATATATATATATGTACAGTGGTAAAATTATTTTAGAACATTCTAAAAAGGTTATCACTTAGAGGTATGAACATTATGCATTCATTTGAAGCATCCAGAATTAGGCCAGCTGTGAACACTGCTGCTCCTTCAGGCAACCAGGAGCCATCTATCTATAAATTCACATGTTGCCTTACCAAATCCTGAATATATTTTCATATTTTACTGTTAAATATGTAGGCTATATCATGGGGTCGTGCAAGACCTGAAGTTTCTGTTGAATTCACTGGCTTTATTCAAATTTTATTTAAAAGAAAAGCATTAGGAATAATAAATTCATTTATTATATATATATAATTTACATTTTCAATTTTAACGATATTTCCCATTATTACTCTCTCTTCTGCATTTCTGACTTGAGAAAATTGGTTGGATACATATATATATATATATATATATATATATATATATATATATATATATATATATATATATATACTACCATTCAAAATTGTGGGTTAAGGCAAAAAAAAATCAGCATTTCTTTGATAATAATAAGAACCATTATAAATATTTTAGCAACGATAATAAATGACTTGATCACCAAATCAGAATAAAGGAATGATTTCTAAAGGGTCATTTGACTTGAGTAATGCCTACTGACTAAATTAAACTCTGAAATTCATGTTCATTTTTCATTCAAATTCCTTAATATTAACGTTTTGTATTAGAAAAATGGAGTTTCCTCAAGTGGCCTCAGACTTTTGGTCTCTTTTTGTACAAGTCCAGACTAAATGTGCTCTGGATTTTATTCCAAGACCTGTCAAGACCTTAACTTCAGCGATGTCACTTAATTCAGAATAATTAGTTAACATCTTTATGTGCTGGTGTAAAAGTTCCAGTTTTAAATGCAATCAATAATTTACAGTATTTATATTTTGATTTATTTTGATACTGCTGTGTAAGAATTGAATAGGGAATTGTAAAGAATTTCACCAAAATTAATTATTTATTTGTGCTATTTCTGCAACAAAAATAGTTCCAAACAAAGTCCAGCAATCCATAAAAACGGTTGCATTTCTGAGAAACATACAGCAGTAATTTTTTTACTGAAGAGTAACTAGTTGTTTTGACTTGAGTAAAATCGGTTGGATACAAAATTAAATGACTCACATATTAAGTGATTTGCTTCCAACTGGTGGTTTTAGTTTGACATTCATATTCATTTTTTTTTTCATCATATTTCTACAGGGGTGCAGTTCTCCTCTGGCCAGACAAACCAGTAGTTCAATTCCAGGTTGCAGCAAAGTCAGAGTGTGCAGAATAATCATGTTTCCTGTGGTCTTGTCCTGGTGGCTGTCTAGGAGACAAGGTCTTAACTGTGGATCTGTCTCTGGGGCTCATCTTGTTGTCTTGGGCTCCGCTGACATTCAGAGCTGTAGAGGTTCTCTAATTATGAACTTTCTGCCCATTCAATAGTCACCAGGGAGACTACTGATAAAGTCTCTGTGTTCCCTGCCTCGGTCACTGAGACCATGAATGCACTGTTGTCTGTCTCTGCTTTCTCTAAGCCCCAGTCTCTGCCATGGGTCCCGGACCCATCTGCTCTGCCCTGGTGGATTTCAGTTCCATCTGCTCCACCCTGGTGGGCTTCTGTCCCATCTACTCAGCTGTGGTGGTCCTCTGCTCTGCCCTGGTGTGCTTCAGTTCCATCTGCTCTGCCCTGGTGGACTCCAGTTCCATCTGCTCCTCCCTGGCGGGATCCACTTCCATCTGCTCTGCCCTGGTGGGCTCCAGTTCTGTTTGCTCCACCCTGGTGGGCTCCAGTTCCATCTGCTCCAGCCTTGTGGATTTCTGTCCCATCAGCTCCACCCAGGCTTCCTGCTCTGCCGGCTCTGCCTCAGTCCCCGGCCACTCCTCCACTTCCACATGGACCTGGCCTTTCATCCCTCCGCCTTTTCTGCGTCCGCTCCACCTCCCTCCTAGATTTTCTCATTTGGGGGGGTAAAGTCATGATCTGGTCACCAGAGGTCATCATCTCCAACACAGACACTCACACTACACAGTACATCCTCGACTACATTTCCCAAGCTCCATTGCACCAATCACATTCATCTGATAACTATCACACACAATTGCCACCTGTCCACCAATTACACACACACAGCACAATCATCAGACACGATTTATAAGCACTGGACTTCCTCTCACACACTACCTAGTATTGTTCTGCGTTCATCCCTCTTCTAGCAATTGCTGCGATGCGTAAGCCTTTCAGTGTTACTTCTCTTAGTCTTGTTTCAGTTTCTAGTTTTCATAGTCTTGGTTTTGTTTCTAGTTTCTATAGTCTTATATTAGTTTCTAGTTTTCATAGTTTAGTTTATTAACTTATAGATGTTAATGTGTTATGTAGGAGTCATATCCATAATGACAACGACAACATCTCAGGTGCCGTTACTCAGCTGCACAGACTTGCCTGCTACCGAACAGACAGAGACAAAGCACTGTCTAGTAAGACTTGCGGGGTTGGCTTGTGTGTGTACGTCAACAAAGAGTGGTGTAACAATGCTATGCTAGTGACAAAAAACTGTTCATCGCTGGTGGAGTTTATATTTGTGAAGTGTTGACCATTCTATCTGCTGCGGGAGATCACTTTTGTTGTTATTGCCACAGTCTACATCCCCTCCGTGTGCAGGACTACACTGAAACTGTGAGTGCTTATATCAAAAAGTGCATTGATGATGTGACAGTCACCAATACCATTACCACACATGCAAACCAAAAGATGTGCATGACTGCAGAGGTTTGTGGGTTTCTAAAGACCAGAGATAAAGCATTCAGATCAGGAGATAAAGCAGCCCTCAAAACAGCAAGTTCCACTGCGTCCTGTGGCATCAAGAATACAGAACGGTCATATGCTCAAAAAATCAACAATCACTTCATAGACAGCAGTGACACTGTGCTGAACAGCTGACAGATGTCCCAACAGATATCTTCAATACCTCGCTGAGCCAGGCAGTTGTCCCCACATGTCTCAAATCCGCAACAATCATACCAGTACCAAAAAAATAAATAAATCACCTGTGTCCTGTCTAGGGTCTGGCTGCAGACTTGCACTTGCACTCTCAGACTTGCATTCTCAGACTTGCACTCTCAGACACTTTTGCTTCCGCTAGCGACGTCACTTGCAGTCTTTATTTTTTATTTATTTTTTTGTTCTATTTATTGATAACTTTTTGTTTGAATCTCTCAACATTTTACAACAGTAGTCATGTGGTGAAAACAAGAAAAAAGAAACTAAATTACAATGTCACTTGCAATCGGCACTTGCATTCTCCGCTACTTGTGACGTCACTTGCAATCAAAACAAATTGTGCATGTTGCCAATGGAGACAAGACGCTGTGGTGGTGATTAAACGATTAAAACTAAATTAGTAGGCCTACTACAATAATTTACAGTGTACTGCAGGAAAAAGACAAAACTGCAAATCCGTGACCACAGAACAACAGAATATAAACACAATGCACAAAGTCTTTCGTTAAGAGTTTTACTCCTGTAGAAAAAAACAAACACTTAATATGGCAAAATGTATTAAGATACATTAAGTTAAATTAAAAGACCAAATTCGATATATAGTTATTATTTAATATACTACATGGCAAGCAGATGGCTATGAACACAATGCGCAAACTTTGTCCTCCCATAAAGCAAAACACTTTATGTGGCCTAATAACAGACTAAGATGATAAACACAATTCAGTAGGCCTAGCCTATATGTCTGGTTGTTGACTCAACATATAAATAGACCAGCAAATATGAACGTGCATTATGAAATGCATTAAGTGATTTTAAAATGATCAACTCCCAACTGGCATGCAGACGAGTACAGAACGCAGTGCGTTAAATTGTACATTAAATGGTTTCCTCCTAGAGAAAATCATTATAAATAAAACACATCATGTAGCTCAGTAGACAAAGTTAATTTTATATGGAATAATGCTTAACACAAAATTGTGCGTGTTTCATTTATTCTGGGCTCACCTGCTTGCCTGTACATATTAGTTATGTATTTTAATAATGTAGAGAAGCATATTCAGTTTTGCCTTCATCATCTTAGTCCATTATGCCACATTTTGCAGTATGTGATGAAAATACTATATGCATATTCATTAAAATAATGAACTGTATATTTAATTTGATATTTTAATAGCATCTTAATACATTAAGCCATGTTAAGTGTTTATGTTTCTGGGAGGAAAACACTTAGCGAGAGACTTCGTTGCAAGCGTTCATATTCTGGTGTTCTGGCCACGGCTTGTCTCCATTGGCAACACACATGATTTGTGTCGATTGCAAGTGTCGCAGGTAGCAGAGAGTGCAAATAGCGATTGCAAGTGACATTGTAAGTTAGTTTCATATTTCTTGTCTTCGCCACCTGGCTACTGTTATAAAATGTTGGGAAATGCAAACAAAAAGCAATAAAAAATTCAACTAAATAAAAAATAAAGACTGCAAGTGAAGTCACTAGCGTAAGTGCAAGTTTCTAAGCGTGCAAGTCTGAGAATGCAAGTCTGAGAGTGCGAGTCAAAGTCTGCAGCCAGACCCTCTTAGTCTAAACAACTACCATCCTATAGCACTGAATCCAATCATGCTGAATCCAATCATGCTGAAGTGCTTTGAGAGGTTAATCATGCACAATATCAAAACCAGCCTCCCCAACCCACTCGATTGCCTCCAGTTTGCATACCGTCCAAACCGCTCTAACGACGATGCAATTTCCTTCACCCTCAACATGGCTCTTACCCACCTAGAGAATAAAGACTCCTATTTTGGAATGCTGTACATTGACTTCAACTCAGCATTCAACACAATAATACCACATCAGTTTATCAACAAACTAAATTTGCTGGGCCTTAACAATTCCCTCTGTAAATGGATCCGAGAAGGGTCTGGCTGCAGACTTGCACTTGCACTCTCAGACTTGCATTCTCAGACTTGCACTCCCAGACACTTGTGCTTCCGCTAACGACGTCACTTGCAGTCTTTATTATTATTATTTTTTTTTTCTATTTATTGATAACTTTTTGTTTGAATCTTTCAACATTTTACAACAGTAGCCAGGTGGTGAAGACAAGAAAAAAGAAGCTAAATTACAATGTCACTTGCAATCGCTACTTGCATTCTCAGACTTACACTATCCGACACTTGTGCTTCCGCTAGCGACGTCACTTGCAGTCTTTATTTATTTTTTATTTTTTTTGTTCTATTTATTAATAAGTTTTTGTTTTGGATCTTACAACAGTAGCCAGGTGGCGAAGACAAGAAAAAAGAAACTAAATTACAATGTAGCTTGCAATCGCTACTTGCACTCTCCGCTACCTGTGACGTCACTTGCAATCAACATAAAATCTGCATGTTGCCAATGGAGACAAGAAGCTGTGGTGGTGATTGATTAAACGATTAAAACTAAATTAGTAGGCCTACTACTATTTACAAAATTTTTTGTTAAGCGTTTTCCTCCTGTAGAAAAAAACAAACACCTAATATGGCATAATGTATTAGGATACGTTAAGTTCAATTAAAAGACCAAATTCGATATATAGTTATTATTTAATGTACAATAAGGCAAGCAGATGGCTATGAACACAATGCAAGCACTTAATGTGGCCTAATAACAGACTAAGATGATAAAGACAATTCAGTAGGCATTGTGTAACGGAGGCCAGCGAGTAGTGCTGTGCAGGTAAACCTCACTCCCCGATCTCAAGAGACGCACTAGCAACAGACGCTAGTGGCTGTAGCCATTTAGCCTCCTTGTTAGTGCGTCCGCCTCCCATGCCGGAAGACCCGGGTTTCAGCCCCGCTCGGAGCGAGTGCGAGGAGCATCAGAGAGGACCCGGGTGAGAGGGGTTACATTGGTGGCGTGACCCGGATGGGAGTGAGGTTTAGGGGGGTGAGTGTAACGGAGGCCAGCGAGTAGTGCTGTGCAGGTAAACCTCACTCCCCGATCTCAAGAGACGCACTAGCAACAGACGCTAGTGGCTGTAGCCATTTAGCCTCCTTGTTAGTGCGTCCGCCTCCCATGCCAGAAGACCCGGGTTTGAGCCCCGAGGAGCGAGGAGCGAGTGCGAGGAGCATCAGAGAGGACCCGGGTGAGAGGGGTTACAATAGCCTATATGTCTTGTTGTTGACTCAAAGTATATACAGACCAGCAAATATGAACGTGCATTATGAAATGCATTAAGTGATTTTAAAAGGATCAGCTCCGTACAGGCAAGCAGACGAGTACAGAATGCAGTGCGTTAAATTGTACGTTAAACGTTTTCCTCCTATACAAAATCATTATAAATAAAACACATAATGTAGCTTAATGGACAAAGACAGTGATATAAACGAGTTGTAGACAGTTTATTCTATATGGAAAAATGCTTAATGCAAAACTTTGCGTGTTTCGTTTATTCACCACCACAGCTTCTTGTCTCCATTGGCAAGAAGCACGATTTGTGTCGATTGCAAGTGTCGCAGGTAGCAGAGAGTGAAAGTAGCGATTACAAGTGACATTGTAATTTAGTTATTTTTTTTTTCTTGTCTTCGCCACCTGGCTACTGTTATAAAATGTTGGGAAATTCAAACAAAACGTAAAAACAAAATCAATAAAATAAAAAATAAAGACTGCAAGTGACGTCACTACTGCAAGTGTCTGAGAATGCAATTCTGAGAGTGCAAGTGCAAGTATGCAGCCAGACCCTCTCGATGGATCCTGGACTTTCTAACTGGAAGACCTCAGTCAGTCTGTGTCAGCCACAACACCTCGAGCACTACCACACTGAGCAGAGGTGCCCCACAAGGCTAACGAAATGACAATTAAGCTAAACTTGAACTTGAACTTGATTTTGCTTTAACATATTTTAGATCCCTTAATCCTACCCTATACTTAAACTTAACAAATAAATTACTAACTATTAATAAGCAGCAAATTGAGAGTTTATTGAGGCGAAAGTCGTAGTTAATAGTTAGTTAATAGTGACAAATGATCCCCAAACTAAAATGTGACCCAGTCTGGTAAATACAGGTATGTACTGATATTCTAGCCCGATCTCATGAAAGTGAGTATAAATAGTACACAAAATAAAAAAGAAAACTTGCGGTATTGATACGCAAAAATTGACTTGTATGTGTATATGCTACATAATGGGTAGGTATAAACCTGCGTATCATGGATCATATGCATGTGAAATATGCGTATTATATGCACACCAAACACATGCGTATCAGATGCATTTCAAAGTTGATTTTTGATTTTTGAATATCACAAGCTTTCTTTTTTATTTGGCATACTATTTATACAAATTTTGGGTTTGTAAATAAAATGAGATTTAATGTGAACTTCTGGAAAACTTTACATTCGGAACAAATGGCCATGTAGTGTCTATTTTTATTGTGCATGTCTTTTAATTTAATTTCATTTCATTTCATTTCATTTCATTTCATTTCAGTTTAGTTTAGTTTATTTTATTTTAGTTTTTTTTTTTTTTTTTTTTTTACTTTTTACTTTTTACTATATTAATGTTTTAAACCTTTCAAGCGAGATGATAATTCAATTCAATATTCATTTATTTGTATAGTGCTTTTTATGATACAAATCATATCAAAGCAACTTTACAGACAATCAAGATTCTACAATATTTGGTAGTAGCTTATCAGTGGTGGCTGTCAGTTTATGTGCATATGGCAGAAATTTTATGAAAAAAAAAAAAAATGATATATATATATATATATATATATATATATATATATATATATATATATATATAAAGACATAGCCAAACAATGAACACTATTAACAGCAATTATTATATAATGCAATCACACGTAGCAATATGTGTTAGTTCTGTATGTTGTTTGAGGGTTAGCATCATCTGATAACATTTTGCTATCTGTTATGCTATCTGCAGTGTAGTTTCATTTGTGAATCAATCAAGTTTTAAGAAAATCATTTAATTGATTTATATTAAATAGGTTTAGTCAAGTCTGATAAATGTAGACTTGTTTCTGTTACAATAATAATACTAATCAAATAAAATAAAATAAAAATAACTTAAAAATAACACTAATGTACCTGACCTGCTGGTGTAATAATGTAGCCTTCAGAAAGAGTCAGTCAACAATTGTGAACAAATTGTTTTGTTGCAACAGACTGTCGAATCAGATTCTTTACAGCATTTATTTTACATAAATTAGCCTAATTTTACAATAAAGCCTAAAGGTTGAAGATTAATAAATAAAGAATAAATCATATTCTGAATTATACAAGGGTTTGCAAGGTAGAAAATATACATGGAATACAATTATATTCAAAAAGGCTTTTCAATAAAGGGATAGTTCACCCAAAACACCTTGGATGGTCTGAGGGTGTGTAATTTAACAGCAACCTTTTCTTGGGGGTGGGAGTTTGGGGACTATCCCTTTAAGTTTCAAACAGGCTGTAAATCTGATCACTTATTTTAACTGAATACAGATACAAAAAAGGAGAGATCATTTTGTAATTGGAACATATTCAGATAACTATTCAGTGGCACTTAATAAAGCAGGTACAACTCAAACCTTAAACCTAGAGCCAGACATGTTTTCCAAGTTAGAGAGAGAGATAGAGAGAGAGAGAGAGAGAGAGAGAGAGAGAGAGAGAGAGAGAGGGGGGGGGGGAAGAATATGACATTCTTTTGAAAAAATAACCCCCCACAGTGTCAGGACATTGTACTGTGTCTGTGTGTGATTTTTCCCTGTGACCCAGTTTCTTTCTCCTTGATTGTTGATTAGTTCCCAGGTGTGTCTCCTTAGTTCCCTCATTATCCTGTCTTTATAAGCCATGTCCTTTCAGTTCAGTTTGTTTCAGTTCTACCACTTCTGTACGTTTGTCTTCCTCCTTCCCTACGTGTTGGATTTACTCCTGTGTTGGATTAATAAAGACTTTTACAATTTTTTTCTTGGCTCTGTGTTCCTCCCGGTAGCGTAGTTTGACACACAGTCAGCACCATAAACCATGCACACACTGCTTTGTCACCAGGTTTCCATAGTTATTTCTTTTGGTGTCTGTGGTATATCTGCTCCATGATTAATTATACACACAAAAGTTATGCTTCATGGAATCCCAGAATGTAGGTATTGCTCCTGGAAAGGATTCAGTTCATTCACCAAATGGAAATGAATGGTATAAATTTATCACATACTAAGGCACAGAGGCAGGCACAATTTGAGGTGATTCATTGATGGAAGGTCAAGGGTGCAATTTTCAACAAAGTGTGCCCAATAGGGACTTCTGCATTCAAACTGGATTGATAACCATGTTAAATTCCTTACATATGATATTTATTTATTGTGTTTTATTTAATTATTCTAGTTTTTTTTTTTTTTTTTTTTTTTTTTTAGTTGTGTTAATTCAATAGTGCACTCAAAAGTATACTTTGTACTATTACTAGATTTGCAACTTTTCAAAAGAAGTTAATATATATATATATTTATATATATATATATATATATATATATATATATATATATATATATATATATATATATATATATATACACAGTATTGTTCAAAATAATAGCAGTACAATGTGACTAACCAGAATAATCAAGGTTTTTAGTATATTTTTTATTGCTACGTGGCAAACAAGTTACCAGTAGGTTCAGTAGATTGTCAGAAAACAAACAAGACCCAGCATTCATGATATGCACGCTCTTAAGGCTGTGCAGTTGGGCAATTAGTTGAAAGGGGTGTGTTCAAAAAAAATAGCAGTGTCTACCTTTGACTGTACAAAGTCAAAACTATTTTGTACAAACATTTTTTTTTTTTCTGGGATTTAGCAATCCTGTGAATCACTAAACTAATATTTAGTTGTATGACCACAGTTTTTTAAAACTGCTCGACATCTGTGTGGCATGGAGTCAACCAACTTGTGGCACCTCTCAGCTGTTATTCCACTCCATGATTCTTTAACAACATTCCACAATTCATTCACATTTCTTGGTTTTGCTTCAGAAACAGCATTTTTGATATCACCCCACAAGTTCTCAATTGGATTAAGGTCTGGAGATTGGGCTGGCCACTCCATAACATTAATTTTGTTGGTTTGGAACCAAGACTTTGCCCGTTTACTAGTGTGTTTTGGGTCATTGTCTTGTTGAAACAACCATTTCAAGGGCATGTCCTCTTCAGCATAGGGCAACATGACCTCTTCAAGTATTTTAACATATGCAAACTGATCCATGATCCCTGGTATGCGATAAATAGGCCCAACACCATAGTAGGAGAAACATGCCCATATCATGATGCTTGCACCTCCATGCTTCACTGTCTTCACTGTGTACTGTGGCTTGAATTCAGAGTTTGGGGGTCGTCTCACAAACTGCCTGTGGCCCTTGGACCCAAAAAGAACAATTTTACTCTCATCAGTCCACAAAATGTTCCTCCATTTCTCTTTAGGCCAGTTAATGTGTTCTTTGGCAAATTGTAAACTCTTCTGCACATGCCTTTTTTTTAACAGAGGGACTTTGCAGGGGATTCTTGAAAATAGATTAGCTTCACACAGACGTCTTCTAACTGTCACAGTACTTACAGGTAACTCCAGACTGTCTTTGATCATCCTGGAGGTGATCATTGGCTGAGCCTTTGCCATTCTGGTTATTCTTCTATCCATTTTGATGGTTGTCTTCCGTTTTCTTCCACGTCTCTCTGGTTTTGCTCTCCATTTTAAGGCATTGGAGATCATTTTAGCTGAACAGCCTATCATTTTTTGCACCTCTTTATAGGTTTTCCCCTCTCTAATCAACTTTTTAATCAAAGTACGCTGTTCTTCTGAACAATGTCTTGAACGACCCATTTTCCTCAGCTTTCAAATGCATGTTCAACAAGTGTTGGCTTCATCCTTAAATAGGGGCCACCTGATTCACACCTGTTTCTTCACAAAATTGATGACCTCAGTGATTGAATGCCACACTGCTATTTTTTTGAACACACCCCTTTCAACTAATTCAACTAATTGCCCAATTGCACAGCCTTAAGAGCGTGCATATCATGAATGCTGGGTCTCATTTGTTTTCTGAGAATCTACTGAACCTACTGGTAACTTGTTTGCCACGTAGCAATAAAAAAATATACGAAAAACCTTGATTATTCTGGTTAGTCACATTGTACTGCTATTATTTTGAACAATACTGTATATATATAAACTTTGTTGAGATTATGTATAGTTTTTTTTTTATTTTGTATTATTATTTTTAATAGCCTTTTCCTAGACCCAGAATTTCAATCTTACAATGTAAAAATCTGCTATTTTTTAAAACAAAACTTTTTTATTTGATTTTTTTTATTTATTTTTCAATAGATAGATAGATAGATAGATAGATAGATAGATAGATAGATGTGATGCATATGCTATTTACACAACCTCCACTTTCACACTTATATAGTCACACAAGCTGTGATGTTAATTCACATTCTTGTGTTTTATGAACTCTTTGTACATGACTCTTTGAGCCCAAGGAAGCTGACATTCATGTGATCTGAGTCATAGTCCTCGACTTGAGATGATTCACGAGTTTTCACTGTGGGAATCTATCATTTATCTTGTTTGTGATGTGAAGTTTGCCATCCCTTAAAGGCTGCTGGGTCTGTCGCATTGCCATAATTAAAGTGACTAGAAGAGCACAACCCATGCTCAACCCTCCAGACATGCTGTCAAGTGAAGTATCCATGATCCAACAGGGCCGCCTACTCATTTAACTGTAGGGGATCTGTTAGGAAATTCACTAAAGCACCACGCCCACAACAAATTGACTGCCTCTGAGCGCATGGGGCAAATAGAGGCATTATGGTTGCGTGAGTGTTTTTGTCTGACTGCATGACATTACCTTTTAATAAAGATGAACTCTTTGACAGCTGTGGCAGATGAAGATGTAGTGTTTAGGTAGACTCCCAGTTAATCTTGCCACAGTAGAGACCATTGGCTTTAATGGCTCATATTAAGTTGTACACCGGTGTCTGACAATGTTTTTGAGATGGCTCCAATTTACATCATAGTGCTAATAAAGATGTTTCATTTGTGAATAAAATGGATTCCGGGGTCTGTCAGTTACAAAACAGTCCATTAAAAAGTGAGCTTATTACTCATCAAGTTGTGTGCGAAAGTCAATCAATCAATCAATCACCTTTATTTATATAGTGCTTTAAACAAAATACATTGCGTCAAAGCACTAAACAACATTCATTTGGAAAACAGTGTCTCAATAATGCAAAATGATAGTCAAAGGCAGTACATCATTGAATTCAGTTATGCCATCTCTGTTCAGTTTAAATAGTGACTGTGCATTTATTTGCAATCAAGTCAATGATATCGCTGTAGATGAAGTGACCCCAACTAAGCAAGCCAGAGGCGACAGCGGCAAGGAACCGAAACTCCATCGGTGACAGAATGGAGAAAAAAAAACCTTGGGAGAAACCAGTAGTTCAATTCCAGGCTGCAGCAAAGTCAGATTGCGCAGAAGAATCATCTGTTTCCTGTGGTCTTGTCCTGGTGCTCCTTTGAGACAAGGTCTTTACAGGGGATCTGTATCTGGGGCTCTAGTTGTCCTGGTCTCCGCTGTCTTTCAGGGCAGTAGAGGTCCTTTCTAGGTGCTGATCCACCATCTGGTCTGGATACGTACTGGATCCAGGTGACTGCAGTGACCCTCTGATCTGGATACAGACTGGATCTGGTGGCCACTGTGACCTCGGAACAAGAGAGAAACAGACAAATATTAGCGTAGATGCCATTCTTCTAATGATGTAGAAAGTACGGTGTTATGTGAAGTGTTTCCGGTTCCGGTTTACCTAATTAATGCAGCCTAAAAATCCTTTAACGGATTTGGATATTAAAAGCATATTAGTATGTTATGTGTATGCCAGGTTAAAGAGATGGGTCTTTAATCTAGATTTAAACTGCAAGAGTGTGTCTGCCTCCCGAACAATGTTAGGTAGGTTATTCCAGAGTTTAGGCGCCAAATAGGAAAAGGATCTGCCGCCCGCAGTTGATTTTGATATTATCAAATTGCCTGAGTTTTGAGAACGTAGCGGACGTAGAGGAGTATAATGTAAAAGGAGCTCATTCAAATACTGAGGTGCTAAACCATTCAGGGCTTTATAAGTAATAAGCAATATTTTAAAATCTATACAATGTTTGATAGAGAGCCAGTGCAGTGTGGACAGGACCGGGCTAATATGGTCATACTTCCTGGTTCTAGTAAGAATTGCTGCTGCATTTTGGACTAGCTGTAGTTTGTTTACCGAGCGTGCAGAACAACCACCCAATAAAGCATTACAATAGTCTAACCTTGAAGTCATAAATGCATGGATTAACATTTCTGCATTTGACATTGAGAGCATAGGCCGTAATTTAGATATATTTTTGAGATGGAAAAATGCAGTTTTACAAATGCTAGAAACGTGGCTTTCTAAGGAAAGATTGCAATCAAGTAGCACACCTAGGTTCCTAACTGATGACGAAGAATTGACAGAGCAACCATCAAGTCTTAGACAGTGTTCTAGGTTATTACAAGCAGAGTTTTTAGGCCCTATGATTAACACCTCTGTTTTTTCTGAATTTAGCAGTAAGAAATTACTTGTCATCCAATTTTTTATATCGACTATGCATTCCATTAGTTTTTCAAATTGGTGTGTTTCACTGGGCTGCGAGGAAATATAGAGCTGCGTATCATCAGCATAACAGTGAAAGCTAACACCATGTTTCCTGACAAAAAAAGTGAAAAAATAAATAAATAAATGCCCTTAAAACACTAAAGTTCTCAGATAAAACTGACTTTGAGTTCTAAATGAGGTTGAGATGATCCTGATTTGTGTGAAGGTCTGAAAGTACTGCATATCTGAAAAAGTTTAATGTTGTGTTTACTTATCTTTGTTGAAACAGCTTTGTTTGTTTACACAATTAATCAGTTCGTAATCAAATTGATGGCTCAATAAGATTGAAAAGGCTTCATGTAAACAACTTGGTCAATCTGATTAAGCTTGAACTGAATACAATTTCAATTGGATCGAAAGGGGTAATGCAGACCTTAAATAATATGATCAATAGGGGAAAAAAAGTCCATGTATTCTCTTGAATCTTGGTTTTCAAAAACACCTTGAGTACATGCGCAGTGCTGTGATGTGTATTCTTAGAAAAGCCCTTTTACCATAAAATCTTTACATACATTTTAATTATGTATACTAATTATGTTATGTTATGTTATGTTATGTTATGTTATGTTATTGAATTAATGTTGACTTGACTTGAATTAAATTGAATTCAAAAGACAGAACACTAATTCAGAGTATGGGTCACCATACTTGGCCACATCTCACCTGTACATCACAATACATTGTATGGGTCAAATTATTATTTCATCATTTTATTTTTGTCATCAAGGCAAAAATTACAATAATTAAACACTCATGATAGCTTCAGAGACATTGCAGTGGCTTGAATATTTGAATATGATTGCAAAATTTAGAGTTCGTATAAACAGAACTGTCAAAATCTGAAATTGGATTGGATACATTTAGAGAAAAAAGAAAAAAAAAATGAATGTATGCATGTGAACATACTTATACTGTGGAATTGTTAATTGATTGTTTTTTCAAAGTTCCAGTCTGTGAGGCCTCGGCTCATCATTCACTCTCGCTACATTACACACAGGTACGTGATTTCAGAACCATGGACAGCACCACAATAAATGCACCTATGGGCAGCCCTGGGATTTGACATGGTCGAAGGAGCATGGCAGGATCATCAAACCCCATTAGTCTGTACTAAGATTGCTCCCTTAGGTGAATATGAAATTGACTGAAACATCATTCTCTCTCTCTTGATCCTGAGTAAAAAGAAAACGGCACTATCCCGTGGGGACATGGCAGGATGAATGGCAGGATAGATCAAATGCCAATGTCAGTATCATACTACATACATGGATACCTTATAGAACACACATTATTAACAGTTGTGAAGTAAGTTTTACTTGTGATTTTGGACATCCATGTTCTCAATAACATGAAGTGGAGCAGTACCACACATCCCATTCTATATATATATATATATATATATATTTATTTATGCTGAAGCAGTGTGACATACTTATTTACAAATATATATATATATAAAATCTAAACATACAGCTTTGTTTGTTTGTTGTTTATTTATTTAATTACCACTTACATCCATTGTAGATGCAGTATAACACTTTCCAAGCATGTCATTCCAGATGGACTGGATGATTGTCAGATCACTGTGTGGTTCATGATGGCTGTTGTCTGACTCCTTATGTATCCAAAATCTCAGTGCATTATTACAATTAATGCCAAAAGGAATTTTTGGAAATTTAAACTGATATAACTGACATAGTACATATTTTTATTTGTATTTAGAGGTGGTGTTGGCGCATGGATAAGGCACATGCCTTTGGTGTGAGAGACCCGGGTTCTAATCCATTCTGAGACACCAATGCGTCCCTGAGCAAGACACTTAACCCCTAGTTGCTCCAGAGGCGTGCGACCTCTAACATATATAGCAATTGTAAGTCGCTTTGGATAAAAGCGTCAGTTAAAGGCGCAATATGTACTTTTTCTGCTTTAAAAATAGCAGAAATCACTATATCTATGTTATATATATATTAGTTGTGTACTTCCATTATCCCAACAGTTTCCACAAACTTTCAAATCCGGAGAAAATTATAGTTTAATTAGAAGACATGGCACGTTTCTTTATTTCCGTTTTGTCGCCCGTCTATGGCATCATATAAACTTTGACCCCTCTAGTTTATCTAACTTCCGGCAGAACCGCCAAATAGAAAGGTGAACAGAAGCAAAGACGAGACGAAGAAGAAAAAGTATTAGCTAGCCTTGATCGAGACTATTATATTTTATATTTATATTGTTTATATTTGTATTTATACCTCAATCAATAACTTAGTTATAGATCATGATTATGCTTTGCCTGCACGTTCTGTGAAGCGCAAACGTACGGGTGAAATAAATGACCCGAGAAGATTTTGGGACAAGATAAGAAACAAGACACGGGTAAATATTGGAATTGCATTTCCAAGATAGAGTTTTGTGACAAGCTCAAACTACAGAGAGATGCCGAACTCGCTTGCATTCTGAAAAACAGGTATGCATCCATTCAGCTAACTGTATCTATCCATATATTTTGTGAAACGATGATGTATTGTGTAAAACGTAGACGGACTAGCTCTCATGTATAGTATAATGTAAATCTACATTTGTTCTATATCTAGCTGGATCTTGTTCGATATCATAGTATAAATGTAATTACAATTATTAACTAAAGTCGACCGTGTTTTTTTAACATATATTACTACTAGCTAGATGAAATATTGATTTGATAGGGGTCTCATAAGTCACATATCTCTCTGTTTGAAAATACGTGATTGTCAAAATACTAAGTTAGAATGAGTGAGGAATGATAGGGAGTGACAGAGCGTGTGTTCCAATGAACAACAACTCCCATGAGCCTACGCTCTTTCCCGACATCATCAAAGTATGTCTTAAGTTATTATTTTGATTGAGTGACCCCTGGTGGCCAAAACTCCCATACTGTATGTTTAAATGAATGAATGCATTTAAAAATAAAGAAAGAAAAAAAAGAAAATTGCACATTACTGTATACTATGGAGTCTCTTAAGGGTCATAGTGGTGGAAAAACATCAGAGTGAGTGAAAAAAATTTGGAGTGGGAGGATTTTTTTTTTTTTTTTTTCTCTCGCAAAACTTTTGCTTTCTCTCGAAAAAACGTTGTGCTCCCTCGCAAAACTTTTGCTTTCATCTCGCAGATATTTGCGTTCACTCCTAAAACCAGTTGAGTTCAGACAAACACTTCCTGTTTACTTTACAGCTTGTAGTGGTTCATACAGCTCCATAAGTTCAAAATGGAGCGGTTCATAGAGTTTTTTTTTAACTTGGATAAATAATCAGTGTATGCTATGGTACGGTTTTGGGACATACTAAAACGCTTAATGTAAAACATTGTGTAATGAGAGGGGCGGGGCCGAGAGCCGTGGGAATGGAGCGAGGCCGGTGGAGCACCTTCACCATTCACAGGTATCGAGTCCTGCAAACGAGCTCTGGAAGGATAAAAGGAGGAGGACCAGGCTCAGACTTTATTTTGTGTCTTGGTTCTGTTTGTGTGCAACAGTGCAACAGAGGGGCTGTCACGCTCTTTTAGGTATATTTTATTATTAAAGTTTTGGTTAAATGTTCGCAGGTTCCTGCCTCCTTCTTCCTGTGACTACGAACGTTTGTTACACACTGGATGTCTAAATTCAGTACACAGATTATACACCATATTATTAAAACAGACAGACAAGCAGAATAGCCCAGAATAATACCGTAACCTGGTAAACTCCACTTTAAGCGTAGGCTATCCCTCACAGAAAGAAAACACTTAATTTACTAAGACAGTGGTATAAAAAAGCACAATTTGGGATACAGTTTATTAAAAAATTAAACATGAAAGCAAGTAAGCCCAGAAGAACAGATGCATTTTCTTCTCATAAATAAAACACAGAGTTTTATTTTAAACTTGGAAAAATTCAAATGAAGTCAGCTTTGCTTATAGTTTAAGACATGGTTTGGGACATTATAAAACACTTAATGTGGCAGTAGCTACTATAACAGTGAAATTAGAGGCCCAATTCAGTAAGGTGTAGCAACAATGAGTTGTACAGAATAATTAACTCAAATGATATATAGGGAATTTGAATAATTAATCAGGAATATGATTAATATGTATCTCATATTGATTATGAAAAATAGCTCAATTGCATTCATCAATAAATACTTACAGGGCACTGTAACTTACTCATTAATATGTCAATATTCCATTCTTCATATCAATTAATGTGATATCTCTTACTGTAAATTACTGCAAATCAAGCAGTGGTTTGTCCAGCAAACGGCCGTAGGATTGACCTATCAATTTTCAATAAAGTTATCACTTCTTATAATTCAAGGAAAATTATTCTCTGGCCACGAAAACATTATCCTATCATTATGATAAATTTAGTTTCTAAATTTAAAGCTTGTAGCTAAAGATCAGACATCTCAGTGACTTGTAATGTCAGTGGGGTGGAGGCCAAGACAATCATAAATATATGGGTTTTTAATAATTGACTAATAATACATCGAAACTACAAATCACACAGAGTAAATATGCGTACGACAATACAGACAGTAAACTTTATACAAGACATAACGGGATCCAAATAATGGAGAGAGAGAGAGAGAGAGAGCGAGCGAGATAGAGAGAGAGAGAGAGAGAGAGAGAGAGAGAGAGAGAGAGAGAGAGAAAATGAATGAGATCACAGAATGAGCTCAGGTATGGAAATCACAGTCAGTAACACGTTTGAAAGCCAACAACGACTCAAATCATAGCAACACTTTAAAGCAGCATTTTAAATCTCCATAGAAAAGTGATACTTGCAAAGTGTCCAGTGTGCGTGAGCTGGAGACCGGCGCATGTGCTGGAGACCGGCGTGAGCGTGGAGCAGCGTGAGCAGGGCCTTTGTTCTGTCTCCCGACATCGCGCGGTATTTGAAAGGTTCAACAAACAATGTTCCAGAATTCGTCTTCCTTGTGTGGAGAGGCGAATAGTTGAATAAACTTAGGAAAGTAAAGAACAGAAAACAACGAAAACGAAAGCTTCCGAAGGAGCCATGATAATGGCTGACCTCTCCGCCTCCCGGCTGGTGGGGGGGATGGCGATCTGAGCGCGGCCCAATGCTGCACCGAGGGACTCGCGGGAGCGACGAGGGTCGCACAGGAGAGCAGCGCGTCCGAGAACGAAGAGAGGAAGAAGAGAGAGGCGGACCTTGTTCGGTTGATTCTTATGGCTTGGGATGGTTCACGCCTCTTTTCGCGTGAACAACCAATGAACGTCCGCGATCTGAAGTGGAGGGAAAAGTTCCTTTGTCTCTGTGGAGACACCCACCCTAATGATTTAGGGCTTGTCAGATTTAATCAGGGATATTCTAGCAAGTTCGTAATTCCAGAATAATAAATTTTTCATTACTTTGCTTTAGATAAGTGGGTCTGTCAAAGCATGATGATTACAAAAACACCAAACAGTACATATATATAACTGATAGAAACACGAAGTTACATTCAAATGCTGCATTACACACATTTAAAGATATACTATATACTTTTAGACTACGTCTGAGGTAATAGTTTAGGATACATTGAGAAAAAGGTACCAGTGACTTGGCTTCTCTCCTGTCCTGTTGTGCAGTGGGGGTCATAAAGTTTTATGAGCTGCAAAGGAGTGGGGGTTACATAAACATGACTATTTGAGAAAGAGTTAGAATGAGGAGAACATTTCCACTTATAAGTCAGCACTTTAACCATTTACCCAGGATTAACCATTTTTATTCAATACACAAACATTCAAAATACATATTAATAAGGACTTACAAAAGTAAGGAACTTTAAGAAAGGTTTCTTTTTGTGTGTGTGTGTTAAGGAATTTGGGGGGGTTTCAGGTCTCCTTTGAGGCTCGCATGGGTATCGTAAAATAATTTAAGTCCAGCCAGGCTGGCGCCAGGCCAGGCATTTAGTGCAAAAGGGGTTTCATTTTTATGCCTGAATTTAACCCATGAATCGATGACCTGCATATGCGTTACAAAGGCCTAATAAATAATATGAATGCTAATAACAATTGTAATATTAATAACCTTATTAATAGCTTTACTATCAGTAAAGCTAATAGCCATAATACAAAATTTCTCCCCCATTTAAAACCGTTAGGCTATAGAAAGGCTATATGCTTAAGGGAGGCTAATGGACAAAGACAATATTGGCTAAAACCAAAATATGGTACACAGTTTATTCATAAAATATAGCCTATTATGCACAGGATAGACAGGCAAGCAAAGAATACAATAGCAGAATAGCCCAGCTAGAAACAAGCCCTAACCTAATGTAAACTGAAAGTATGGGCTCACATACTGCTCTCATTCATCACAAATCCAAATGTTTATATATTTGGAATGTATTTGAAGCTGAACCATTACTGAATAAATTAACTGGGCTTCGTACGTTCCAATAGTGATGAAAAAAAAAAAAAATGAACAAAAATATGCCGCACTGGGGTTGGCCCGGGGCTCATGATATGGCACAGACATAATATAGATTATTTAAATTGACTGTTTAACATTATTGTGACGATCGTGTACCCAGAGAGACACAGGGAGAGCGAGAGATCCAATTGTAGATGTCTTTATTTAGGGATAATCCAATTCGTAGTCAAAAACAATCCACGGTCAAAACCAAAAGACAGTCCAAAAAAAAACAAACAAGGAAAGGGACAGGAAAGGGATCCCGGGAAACGAGAGAACTCGGAGGACAACAGACTGGCAAGAATCTCGGGGAACAAGAATGCTGGATACATGAAGGGTAAGGACTCCATACAAACAACAGGAAAATACTGGTATTTATATGGAGGCTAATGACAATAAAGTGACTGTGTCTGGTGCAATTAACAGGAGTGCAATTACTGTGATGACAGGACAAGACTAGAGGAATTCTAGTGCCTAGGGTGAAGTGCCTAAGGGGAAGTGAGCCCACTACTGGACACCCAGGGAAACAGAGACTAGACAGCATGACAGTTATATCTGTATTGGTGATTATTTATTTTAATAATGAACAGGCCGCACTTGCAACGAATATGTGCGAATGAGGCACTATAGCACGATCAAAACGCTGCAACTTAAAATACACCATCACTTACAGTAGGGCATAATTTGATTTTTAATTTAGTTTTTAGATTCAAGAATATAAAATATATGGCTGGTATATAATGTGTTAATTAGATTAATTAATTATGGAGAAAAATAACGTGTTACATTTTTTAACGCATTTTACACACTTGGCTGACCCCAATGGAACATCTACCATTTTATACAGTTGATTGATGACTAATATGAGGCAGGGCAACAACTTACTGCGTTATGTAGCCTAAAATATGTACATACAATTCAAGATATGGGGCAAAACACCCATTTGAGATTGTGTCTCATATTTCACATGGTTAAGAAATATCACACGAGAAGTAGGCTAAGTGCAATTTTAAACGAGTGCAAATGTGATACTCATACAACAGTACATTAAAAAGTTAATATTGTGTTATTTTAGAAACAATGTTGTGTGTTTTGCTCAATTTTGCCAACCAGAAGTTGACGAAAAATCAGAACTGCTCATCTCTAAGCAACCCACATTGGAATTTCATTTATTAATCCATGTTTTGAACAAATTTGGTGAACCATTTGGCACGTTGAACCATTGGCATATGCGTTGGCTTTGAAGTGGCGATTGCACAGACCGACTCCGTATAAGGAGTGCTCTTTAAGCTCTTGTGGTACTTGGATGTCACACACCAATCGCTCTGATGGTGATGACCTGCTTCAAGTCAAACAAGTGATTAAATTAACCATTCATAAAGAACCATTTACTTCACCCCTGAATGAATCAGCCTTGAACGAATCAAGTGAATGAATCAATGACACGATGAATTAATCATTAAGACATTTACCACCACCTACTGGCAGTTTAGTTTATTATTTAGAGTATCATTTCATATCAATCAAATAAATAATTCAATTATAGTTCATCAAACCAAAAAATGACAATTCTGTCAAAATTTACTCACATGGTCCAAAGGAGTAGGCTATGTGAAATCAATTTTATTAAACAAAATATTTCTTGTTGAACCTACTTTTTGTAATGCCTGTTTGATGATTTACACCACAATGATTTTAAATTATCTTTTGGGAGGAATTTCTCCAACTTTGATTAATTAATCACCACATCATTTAATTTATTAGATAAAAAAAATTAAGCGCTTACCAGCCCTACTAAAATATTATTAGAAATGTTATAAAGCGAACACTGTTACGTTCTCATTTCGCTCAGAAACCTAAGAAAATGCAATTTTCCCTGAATATCCAAAATATTGCAAATGTGACATTGATTTTATGAAGGCCTAACAGTTCAACAAAAAAGGCAATAGTAAGTGTACATTTTACATTTTAAAAGAAGCCTTCGTTTTAAACACAATATTGTCCATATTGTACTTTGCAACGAAATAATAGTTCCAACGAAATCCGCAAAAGAACGTGCGTCTCAAAGCAATAGCGGTGTTTCATCATGAAGCATGACATACAATTAATAAGGCTAGAAAAATGTTGCCTCCATAACAGTAAAATTGCACCTGCAAATCAATTTAAGGTAGCAAATATTGTTCCTTAACAGAAAAAAGTGTAACTGTGGTCAAAGTGGTGGCTTAGAATCTTAGGCTAAATGCCATAGGGCTTAATTGATTAAGTGTTGATTGCCTGAAGTAGCCAATATTTGTAATAATTATTATTTTTTTCTTATATTAAGCCACGTTAAGCGCGTTTTCTATTGGGAAGAAAATGCTTATCATGCAATTCAGTTCATATGGGCTCATCTGCTTGCATGTACACAGAAAATATATATTTTCTTTCTATGAGGGATACACTTAAAGTGCAATTCACCGGGTTATGTTCGTATTCTGGGCTATTCTGCTTTTCTGTATGCTTTATGAATATGGTGTGTACTGAATTTCAATGTCATCCAATGTTTTATATTAAGCGTTTTAGTATGTCCCAAAACTGTACCTTTATAAGCATGCACTGACTATTTCGTCCAGTTTCAAAATAAAACTCTATGAACCGCTCCATTGTGTACGTATGGAGCTGCATGAACCACTACAAGCTGTAAAGTAAACAGGAAGTGTTTTTCCGAGCTCAGCTGTTTTTTTGAGAGAACGCAAATAATTTAGCGAGAGAAAGCAAAAAAAAATAAAAAAAAACATATTTTTTCCTCCCACCCCAAATTTTTTCACTCACTCTGATTTTTTTTTTTTTTTCACCAAAATGACCCTTTAGGGGCTCTCTATAGGGGCTCCATAGTATACTGGGAAATGTAAACTGAAATTACTGACATAGTACAGAATTTTTTTTAATGCAAATAGTTTTCCACATGATTATCCATTAATAATCTAAATTAATAATGTAGTTGTTTATGTTTGGTTGCACAAATTATTATTATTATTATTATTATTATTATTATTATTATTATTATTATTATTATTATTTTTTTTTTCATCTTCCTGTCATTCCTATTTAAATTCCAATTCACACTCCTGTAGTATGTGAAACAATATAATTCCTTTCATGTTAAATAATGTCATTGGACAAAGTTCCACAATTAATTATACATATTTTCTGTCTTAAAACTGGTTTGTGATTTATCCTTTCTACATGATATAAAAAATGTACAGACTTCACTGCTGTAAATGAAATCACAAACTGCTCTTACCCTTTAGATCTGATAAAAGGTTTCTACATTTTAAGTCTCACTGTCATTTTTAAACTCATCAAGATGAAATGACACATAATGGAAGAACAGCATTAATTTTAAACCACTAATACTCTAAAACAATAATTGTGTTTATGGTGCTTGTGGGGGAAGTATTTCAATCCTCTGATGCAAAGACCAGAGGCAACTTGATAATTTCTCAATAAACTGTTATTTATTCCAGTCAGTTTCCTCAAGCTGAAATGTCACAGGACATTTGTACTGTGAAAAATTCCTGACCTTTTGCCTCCTGTACTTATTCATGGTTTTGCGTAGGCTACTGTCTTCAAAAATCATAAACATCACTGGAAATAATGTGAAGCTTAAAGGGGTCATAGGATGCAAAATTCATGTTGCGTTTAGATGTTGTTCAAACATAAATGTGTGTTGAATGTGTGTGTACACCTTCTATCCTATAATGATATAGATCCACCCAGTTTATTATTGTATATATTTTTTTTATCCTCATTTTAAAATCCCATTTTAGAGATTCTGTCTCCAGCAACTTCCAGCAACGTGCCCACAGGAGCATCCAAATTCAACTACACAATATTTCCTAAATCTAGCTGAAACTGGTGCAAATCTTATTAAGAATATGAACTAAGATTAAAGTGCTAGTAGATTGATTCTCTCAGGTTGCGGTCAGGAAATAGTGTCTAATGCTAGACACTTGGGACTCCATTCACCCTCCGTTAATAACATCACTTTTCTCTCTCACTATTTGAATGAATGTTTGTGTGTTTTCATTAGTTTAGTTTGTGTGTATTAGAGTAGTTCAATAAAGCTTGTCTGATTTTACATATCAGTGTCTTGTGCTGTGTGCTTACCAGTTACTACCTTAAACTGTAGATTCTGTTTCTTTGCTCATAATCAATTATCACAATTTTATGATATTATTACCGTAGGCCACAGGATAATATTTTGTCCAGAATTGATCAAATACCCTAATCTAAATTTATCGGTGGACGAATAGTTGATAAAGTGTCAAATATTAATTCTGAATAATTTGCATACTAATTTGCATACGGTTCTTATTAACTGTAATTCAATCCCCGTTGAGTTATATTGATCTTAATTCCCTTAATAATCTAACACCAGGTATCTTCAATATTGAAACTTTTCACAAAAATCACATTTTCTGAGATATTGAATTTGGGATTTTCCTTAGTTGTCAGTTATAATGTTCAAAATTAAAATAAATACACATTTGAAATATTTCAGTCTCTGTGTATTGAATGAATATAATGTACAGGTTTCACTTTTTTAATGGAGTTAGTTAAATCAATCAACTTTTCTAATTATTTTACCAATACCTGTAGGGAAGATAATGGGGGCAGTCAGGTGTGCACAATGAAGGTGATTAACTAATAATGAAAATAGGAACCAAATATAGACACAGAGGGAGAAACCATAATCAACAGTCACACGACAGTTTGCCCACCTTCCAGAAGGCACATCCTCGCACTGTGGAGACAGAGAGGGGGACTTAAGAGTAGGACAAAGGAGTGGATGCGGATGGTGACAGTGGAAGGTAAAGGACTGGCAGGCAGACAAGACAGGTGGAGGTTCTGGCAGGACTCTTAGGAGGAGAATGACTAACAAATTCCATTGAGGTGACAATGGAGGGAGCAGCCAGGGTGCTGCAAGAAGGGAATTGGAGCAGAAGGAAGAGCCAGGCGAGACTCAGGCCATAGCCATGATAGCAACCATGGTGGAGGAAGATGGTGGGCTGAGGGTGAGCAAAGAGGCAGACAGGAAGCAGCAGCAAAGGGGCAAACAATGGCAGGGCTGAGGCATCAGTGATAATAAGAGGTAGGAAAGGGAGGGTGGGATGGGTTTTGTGAGTGTTCGCATATAAATCAACATTAAAGTCAATAGATTCCCTAGAGTTCAGAAGCAGCTCAACCTGAGTGGTGGTGCAGTGCTCGGGGCTTTCCTCTTTCATATGCCACTGGCGCATGCTCATTTGCCTGCTCTCCTGTCAATCTCTTCGGTGATGGCTCTCCATATGTGGTGGGCTCCACACAGCAGGGTGATGGTTTGGTATGGTCTGGAGTGGGTCTGGAGAGATTCTCCTCGACAGGGCAGATGGTCAAAGGTGATTTTATGCTTACCAGCACCCACTCCACAAAGGTGGCAACTGATTCCTGAGGTCCACTGCTGGCAGTGCTCTATGTGACAGGCTTCGCTTCTTTAACTTTTTTGAGGTTGGTTATTCTGTCACGGTATGGTGTGCTAGATATCAGGCAGGACGACAAAGACGAATAATGAAATAACACTTTAATAAATCGACAAAAGGTAAAGTCCAGGTGAGCACAATGAAGGTGACTAACTAATAATGAGAACAGGGATATAAACAAATATGTACACGGAGGGATAAACCACAGTACATCAACAGTACACTGGGGTTTGATAATGGTAATTAAACACCCCTTTCTGCTGATTGGTCAACCAAAGGTCAGACCAAGCCATCATCAGTTCTTCCTCATTTCTGCAGAATAATAGTTTTCTGCTTCTCCGGTTGTAATTATTTTTTAATCATTTATTACATATGCATTTCTTCTCTTTCTCATCAAACTACCAGACTATAACGAATGGCTTGGCACAAACATGTCCTCACATCAGTTGAATTTTATGGCATACCGCCTGTTTTATTTAGCCGACCAACTCACAATCTGTGTGGCAATGCTTCAGGAATGACATTCTGAAATGCTTAATGTAGCCAAGATCACATTCTGTCTTAAATACAACAGGCAATTTGCAACGGGTTGAGCTCAAATCTGTGGTGCTGTCCTCCAATAGACAGCGGGCAGATGTATTGTTCAGCACATGGCAATCCACTGGAGTGTAGAGTGGGTATCTTTGGGATCTTAAATAATTCAGCTTTCTAAATTAGATTTTACCGACATTAATGTATTAATGAGGCCCATTGATACACTGCCTTATGCAAACAAGCCAGTATGCAAGGAGAGGGAACAAAAGTCAAATAGGTCACTGTGAACTTGGAAAAGAGACAGGGGATAAGGGCAACTCTACCAAGCTTATTACTTAATTACCATCATTTGCCTCCACAGAGTGTCGCGGAAGGGGTTATGCCTACTTTCATTGTGATTATAATAATACCTTTAACAGTAGAAAATGGGGTGCACACAAAAGGATAGAACAAGCAATTGTCTTATCTGTCCTACGTGACTGATACAACCTTCTGTCAAGCACAGACAGAAAACCATTGCTGTCTCTGAAAGCCTAGTGAGCTGACTAAGCTTCTCCAAAGACCGGGGTGCTAATTGTGCTGCCTCAAAACATGCCTCGTCTAACACTGAGAGAGAATCCTTCTTGGGAAGCCGATCCCAGAAAGCATTGTACAGCGTTCAGCGGGAAAATAAATCCAAGATGGCTGACGAAGAGAAAGTATTGATAATAATTAAAAATTATATTAATAATGATTCAGAATTGTGTATATGGTATACAGACACAGTACATGGTTTACATTGTTTAATTTGATATGTGTATTCCTTCATTAATATCCAATGTGATCTTAGATGCTTTATACATCTCAGTTGGTAAATGTAGCATATATGCAGGTCATCGATTCATGGGTTAAATACAGCCTGGCGCCAGCCTGGCTGGACTTAAATTATTTTACGATACCCATGCGAGCCTCAAAGGAGACCTGGACCCCCCCCCCCCAAATTCCTCAACACTGGAGACAAAGGAAACCTTGTTTTGTGTGTACCATGGTTAATCCTTGTTATGCGATGATTATAATTTTTCTAGCGTATAAATTGGAATTGTTTCTCAGAAGAACCCTTTTAACTTTCTCAAAGAGAGCCATGTTCTGCAACCCCCACACTCCTTGGCAGCTCGTAAAATTTTATGACCACACAGGACCACAGGACAGGAAATCTAATCCTTACAAAAGAATGGTAAAATGTACTCAAATGTAGTCTTAATGGATATAGTATTGTTTTTGCGGTACATTAGAGGTTTCCCATATAAATCGGGACTATCTGCAGTGTTATCATGTGTTAATCAAATCTTTTAATGTGTGTAATTCTGCATTTGAATGTAACTTCATGTTTTGATCATTTATATATATTGTTTTTAGTATCTGTGTAATCTTCATGCTTTGACAGACCCATTTATCTAGAGCAAAGTAATGAAAAATGTATTTAATCTGGAATTACGAACTTGCTAGAATATCCCTGATGAAATCGGACAAGCCCTAAATCACTAGGGGGTTGTTTCCACAGAGACAAATAAACTTTTCCCCCGCTTCAGATCGCAGACGTTCATTGGCTGTTCACGCAAAAAGAGGCGTGATCCATCCCAAGCCATAAGAACCGACCGGACAAGATCCGCCCTCTCTTCTCTTCTTCTCGTTCTTCGCTCTCGGACACGCTGCTCTCCTGTGCGACCAACGTCGATCCCGCGCGGCCTTGGGCCGCGCTCATTTCGCCGTCCCCCTCAGAACAGGGACTGAGGAGAGGAAAGCCATTTTCATGGCTCCTTTGGAAGCTTTCGTTTTTGTTGTTTGTTTTCTTTTCTTTACTAAGTTTATTCAACTATTCGCCTCTCCACACAAGGAAGACGAATTCTGGAACATTGTTTGTTGAACCTTTCAAATACCGCATGAAGACAGAACAAAGGCCGCTCCCGCTGCTCCACGCTCACGCCAAGATCCAGCGCAGCTTGCACGCGCGTAACACGGCCTCCGGCACACGCGCACAGTTTTCAAAAGGACCAGCGCACAAAGCGTCACAAAAAGACCACGCTCACGCACGATGGGCCATGCAAGTATCACTTTTCTATGGAGATTTAAATGCTGCTTTAAAGTGTTGCTATGATCTGATTGTTGTTGGCTTCCAAAAAGGTTACTGACTGATTTTCATACCTGAGCTCATTCTGTGATCTCTCTCGCTTTCTCCATTTTCTCTCTCTCTCTCTCTCTCTCTCTCTCTCTCGCTCGCTCGCTCTCTTTCTCTCTCTCTCTCTCTCTCTCTCTCTCTCACGCTCTCTTATTTGGATTCCGTTATGTCTTGTAAAGAGTTTACTGTCTGTATTGTCGTACGCATATTTACTCTGTGTGATTTGTAGTTTGTATGTATTACTAGTTTAATTATTAAAAACCCATATACTGATGATTGGCTTGGACTCCACCCCACTCACATTACGAGTCACTGAAAGGTCTGATCTTTAGCTACAAGCTTTAAATTTAGAAACTTAATTTATCATAAGGATAGGATAATGTTTTCATGGCCAGAGAATATTTTTCCTTGAATTATAAGGAGTGATAACTTTATTGAAAATTGATAGGTCAATCTGGTTTGCTGGACAAACCACTGTTTGATTTGCAGTAATTTACAGTAAAGTTATCACAATAATTTATATGAAGAATGGAATATTGACATATTAATGAGTAAGTTACAGTGCCCTGTAATTAGTTATTGGTATAGACAATTGAGCTATTTTTCATAATCAATAAAATTAAATGTAACTGTCATCTGAGATATATATTAATCATATTCCTGATTAATTATTCAAATTCCTTAATTAGTTAATTACTATGTAAAACTCATTGTTTTTACATAAATAAACCCAAGATGGCAGAAAATTTGAGATAATATATGGTAACAGTTTACAGTAAATTGTAATTTGTTAACTATGTTCAATGGATTAACTAACAACAAACATTACATTTATTACAGTATTTATTAATCTTTTTAAAATTATTTTATTGTCTTTTTTATGGTGAAATGTTGTGTACTCATTCAATTCAATTCAATTCAAGTTTATTTGTATAGCGCCTTTTACAATGCAAATCATTACAAATCAACTTTACAGAAAATGTATTTTCTACAAGATTTAGTAGCAGCTTATCAGTGGTGACTGTCAGTTTATGTGCATATGGCAGAAATGTATGGAAAAACAACTAAAGAAATAATCAAACAGGCGATGAACACTATTAACAGCAATTATTATATGATGCAATCACAATTATATAAACAATTTGGTAGTTCTGAATGTTGTTTCAGGGTTAGCATCATCTGGGGTCCTCTGAGGGGGTGACATCATTTTTTCTCAGGTCAAGTCAAGTCAAGTCAAGTCACCTTTATTTATATAGCGCTTTAAACAAAATACATTACGTCAAAGCAACTGAACAACATTCATTAGGAAAACAGTGTGTCAATAATGCAAAATGATAGTTAAAGGCAGTTCATCGTTGACTTCAGTGATGTCATCTCTGTTCAGTTTAAATAGTGTCTGTGCATTTATTTGCAATCAAATCAACGATATCACTGTAGATGAAGTGACCCCAACTAAGCAAGCCAGAGGCGACAGCGGCAAGGAACCGAAACTCCATCGGTGACAGAATGGAGAAAAAAACCTTTGGAGAAACCAGGCTCAGTTGGGGGGCCAGTTCTCCACTGACCAGACAAAACCTGCAGTTCAATTCAAGGCTGCAGCAAAGTCAGATTGTGCCGAAGAATCATCTGTTTCCTGTGGTCTTGTCCTGGTGGTCATATGAGACAAGGTCTTTACAGGGGATCTGTATCTGGGGCTCTAGTTGTCCTGGTCTCTGCTGTCTTTCAGGGATGTAGAGGTCCTTTCTAGGTGCTGATCCACCATCTGGTCTGGATATGTACTGGATCCGGGTGACTGCAGTGACCCTCTGATCTGGATACAGACTGGATCTGGTGGCTACGGTGACCTCGGAATAAGAGAGAAACAGACTAATATCAGCGTAGATGCCATTCTTCTAATGATGTAGCAAGAACATCGGGTGTTATGGGAAGTGTTCCCGGTTCCTGTTTACCTAATTAATGCAGCCTAAAAATCCTTTAACGGATTTGGATATTAAAAGCATATTATTATGTTATGTGTAAATCAGGTTAAAGAGATGGGTCTTTAATCTAGATTTAAACTGCAAGAGTGTGTCTGCCTCCCAAACAATGTTAGGTAGGTTATTCCAGAGTTTAGGCACCAAATAGGAAAAGGATCTGCCGCCCGCAGTTGATTTTGATATTCTAGGTATTATCAAATTACCTGAGTTTTGAGAACGTAGCGGACGTAGAGAATTATAATGTAAAAGGAGCTCATTCAAATACTGAGGTTCTAAACCATTCAGTATGGAAGCATATGGGTAGCAATATTCAATTTGGGATATAATATGCAAAATGACAATTCAATATGTAAAATGGCAATGCATTTCTGCATTTACATTTACATTTTTCAATACATTTGTGCAACGTTTGGTGCAAAATGAAAATGAAAATTAAATTACATAATTTTTGTTTGCCATTTCATACACATTCACATGTTAATTATGTACCCAGCTACATCTGATTCAAATATTATGCTAATTAACAATGAGCCGTGGTTTTAGACATTACAGTGCTTCACTCGCAAGGACTGTATTCTGCCTGAAAGAATGAAAAGACTGGGCCGAAGGAGCGATTCGACCAATCAGATGAAAGCAGCATTTCAGGCTCCACCCACAAGTGCGAATGAAATATTGAAGCCTTAAACGGAAATGATCAAAACGTACAAGGACCAACTGTCTTGTCCATGTTCTCCAACGTGAATCCTCTTCTTGAGATTTGAGTCTCTTGACCTTCTGCAAGCCCCGCCTTGTTCACGCAGTGATTGTCATTGCGGGAGGGGGCAGACACGTGATCGGCTCGGAATACATTTTCAATGTGCACATTGAATTTTGCTAAATTCATTGCGGAACATTGAATGAAAATGCAATCGTAAGTGTATTGACTGTGAGTGTTTATGCATTTAAGAAAAATAGCATTTAAATGATAATTTTTCCACAGTTTTTGCTTGAACATGTTATACATATCTAATCATTTCTGTAATACATTTTTGTTTTAATTTTGCAACTTAGAAAGCGTTAAAACTAGTATTCATTTTACATATTAAAACTGGTGTATGAAATGCAAATGAAAATTATGTAATTTCATTTTCATTTTCATTTTGCACCAAAGGTTGCACAAATTTATTGGAAAATATGAATGTAAATACAGAAAAGCATGATCATTTTACATATTGCATTGTCATTTTGCATATTACATCCCAAATTGAATATTGCTGCCCATATGCTTCTATAATTCAGGGCTTTATAAGTAATAAGCAATATTTTAAAATCTATACGATGATTGATAGGGAGCCAGTGAAGTGTTGACAGGACCGGGCTAATATGTTCATACTTCCTGGTTCTAGTAAGAACTCTTGCTGCTGCATTTTGGACTAGCTTTAGTTTGTTTACTAAGTTAAGTGTGCAGAACAACCACCCAATAAAGCATTACAATAATCTAACCTTGAGGTCATAAATGCATGGATTAACATTTCTGCATTTAACATTGAGGGCATAGGCTGTATTTAGATATATTTTTTGAGATGGAAAAATGCAGTTTTACAAAGGCTAGAAATGTGGCTTTCTAAGGAAAGATTGCGATCAAATGGAACACCTAGGTTCCTAACAGATGACGAAGAATAGACAGAGCAACTATCAAGTCTTAGAAATTGTTCTAGGTTATTACATGCAGAGTTTTTAGGTCCTATAATTAACACCTTTGTTTTTTTTTTTTTCAGAATTTAGCAGTAAGAAATTACTCGTCATCCAGTTTTTTATATCAACTATGCATTCCGTTAGTTTTTCAAATAGGTGTGTTTCACCGGGCCGCGAAGAAATATAGAGCTGAGTATCATCAGCATAACAGTGAAAGCTAACACCATGTTTCCTGATGTAACGTATAACGGGTAAAGTATAAAGCGTGAAGAGTAGCGGCCCTGGTACTGAGCCTTTAGGTACTCCATACTGCACTTGTGACCGATATGATACATCTTCATTCACTGCTACGAACTGATGGCGGTCATATAAGTACGATTTAAACCATGCTAATGCACTTCCATTAATGCCAACAAAGTGTTCAAGTCTATGCAAAAGAATGTTGTGGTAAATTGTGTCAAATGCAGCACTAAGATCCAATAAAACTAACATAGAGATACAACCACCATCAGATGATAAGAGCAGGTCATTTGTAACTCTAAGGAGAGCAGTCTCAGTACTATGATACGGTCTGAATCCTGACTGGAAATCCATACATATACCGTTTTTCTCTAAGAAGGAATATAATTGTTAGGATACCACCTTTTCTAGTATCTTGGACAGAAAAGGGAGATTTGGGATTTGTCTATAATTAACTAGTTCTTTGGGGTCAAGTTGTGTTTTTTTTGATGAAAGGCTTTGATGAAAGGTTTTGGGGACATATCCTAATGACAATAAGGAATTAATAATAGTCAGAAGAGGATCTATGTCTTCTGGAAGCACCTCTTTTAGGAGCTTAGATGTTATAGGGTCTAATATACATGTTGTTGGTTTAGATGATTTAACAATTTATACAATTCTTCCTCTCCTATAGTAGAGAATGAGTGGAACTGTTCCTCAGGGGGTCTATATTGCACTGTCTGATGTGATACTTAACCTGACGGCTGAATGGTTGCAATTTTATCTCTAATAGTATCAATTTTAGAAGTAAAGTAGTTCATAAAGTCATTACTGCTGTGATGTTGGGAAATGTCAATACTTGCTGAGGCTATATTTTTCGTTAATTTAGCTACTGTATTGAATAAATACCTGGGGTTATGTTTGTTTTCTTCTAAAAGAGAAGACAAGTAATCGGATCTAGCAGTTTTTAAAGCTTTTCTGTAGGATAGGTTACTTTCTCACCAAGCAATATGAAATACCTCTAGTTTTACTTTCCTCCAGCTGCGCTCCATTTTTCGGGCTGCTCTCTTTAGGGTGCGAGTGTGCTCATTATACCATGGTGTCATACTGGTTTCCTTAACCTTCCTTAAGCGTAAAGGAGCATCTGTATTTAAAATGCTAGAAAAGAGAGAGTCCATAGTTTCTGTTACCACATCAAGTTGTTCTGAGGTTTTGGATATGCTAAGGAATTCGGATACATCAGGAAGATAACTTAAAAAGCAGTCTTTTTTGGTAGAAGTGATGGTTCTTCCATACTTGTTACAAGAAGTAGAATTTAAAATTTTGTATATATGAAGTTTGCACAAATCCAAATAATGATCTAAGATATCATCTCTTGGCTGAATAATTTCAATACTATCAACATCAATTCCATGTGACAGTATTAAATCTAGAGTATGATTTCGATCATTAGTAGGGCTTGAAACGTGTTGTCTAACCCTAATAGAGTTCAGAATGTCTATAAATGTTGATCCCAATGCATCTTTTTCATTATCAACATTGATATTAAAATCATCAACTATTAAAACTTTATCTGCAGCCAGAACTAACTCGGATGTAAAATCACCAAACTTTTTAATAAAGTACGTATGGTGCTCTGGTGGCCTGTATACAGTAGCCAGTACAAACATAACAGGGGATTTATCATTAACATTTGTTTCTCTGAATAATTGTATATAAAGCACCATTTCTTCAAACGAGTTATACTTGAAGCCTACCCTCTGAGAAATCCTGAAAACGTTGTTATAAATTGAAGCAACACCTGCCCCTTTGCCTTTTAGATGCGACTCATGTTTATATCAGTAATCTTGGGGGGTGAACTCATTTAAAATAATGTAATCATCAGGTTTTAGCCAGGTTTCTGTCAAACAGAGCGCATATAGATTATGATCAGGGATAATATTATTTACCAAAAGTGTTTTCATAGAAAGGGATCTTATATTCAATAAGCCAAGCTTTATCATTTGTTTATCCATATTGCATCTGTGTTTTATTTGCTGAACCTCAATTAAATTGTTAATCTTAACTTAGTTTGGACATTTTTTTGTATTTTCTAGTTTAGGGAACAGACACAGTCTCTAAAGTGTGATATCTAGGTGAAAGAGTCTCTATGTGCTGGGAATTAACTGACCTCTGTGAGGTGAGGCAGCTAGCAGATGGTCGGTTTAGCCAGTCTGTCTGCTTTCTGACCTGGGCCCCAGTTAGTTAAGTATAAACACTACGATTATCTGTCGTATTTCTAGAGAGAACAATGGCGCCACCCCAGGAGGGATGAAGACCATCTCTTTTCAACAGGTCAGGTCTGCCCCAAAAGCTTGTCCAATTGTCTATGAAACCTATGTTTTTCTGTGGGAACTACTTAGACATCCAGCCATTGAGTGATGACAATTTTCTATGCATCTCATCACCACGGTAAGCAGGGAGGGGACCAGAGCATATTACAGTGTCTGACATCATGCTTGCAAGTTCACACACCTCTTTAATGTTATTTTTAGTGATCGCCGACTGGCGAAGTCGAACATCATTTGTGCTGGCATGAATAACAATCTTACTTTATTGCATTTAGCATTAGCCAGCACTTTTAAATTTGCCAAGATGTCAGGCACTCTGGCTCCCGGTAAACATTTGACTATGGTGACTGGTGTCTCTATATTCACGTTCCGTACAATAGAATCACCAATAACTAGAGCACTTCTATCAGGTTTCTCAGTGGGTGCATCACTGGGTGGGGAGAACCTGTTTAATGTTTTGATCGGAACAGAAGAGCGGTGTTTTGGCCCACGACTACGCTGTCTCACTGTCACCCATTTGCCCTGCTGCAGGGGGTTTGTTGCCGGAACCAAACAATGTACAGGAATCCCTGGGCTAGACGCATCCAAAGCCGTATCTAGAGAGCTAACATTCTTACTGTCCTCAATCAAAGTTTGGATGCGTGTCTCTACTTCTGAAATCTTCTCTGCCAGCCTATTTCCCTGCATTTATCAAATGTGAATCCCTCATCTGCGACAGAGATAGATAAACCGTACATGTGACAAGAGGTGCAAATAACAATAGCAGGAGAAGCCATTACTCACCGTGCTTGATGAAATATTCTTACCACAGTTGTTTGATGAACTTGCGAAAAACTGGAGCCATAAAGAAACATTCTATTGCAGGGGTGCCCAACCCTGCTCCTGGCGATCGACTATCCTGCAAAGTTTAGCTCCAATCCTAATCAAACACACCTGAAGCAACTAATTAAGGTCTTCAGGCTCACTTAAAAATTAAAGGCAGGTGTGTTGGATTAGGGTTGGAGCCAAAATTTGCAGGAGAGTCGATCGCCAGGAGCAGGGTTGGGCACCCCTTTCTATTGCATCTGCACTTCCTGTTTGTTGTTGGCATCTGTACTGCGTTTGAGTTCCATCACTATATTCTTTTTATCGACTATTTTTATCTTAAAATTTCAATTTTAAAATGTTAAATTTTATACACCATCATTTCCGTTTATATAGCGTGTGAATATATCCTTTATTGTATTCTACAATAAAAACAATCAGAGCGCCTCATTATCACTAGTTTTATTTTGATCTCCAGGGTCCGCTATTAGCTTATAGCCCATTAGCATCAGCAAGCGTGGTTGTTGCTAAATGCGCTTACATTGCTAATACTCTATTCACACACACCATTGCTGTACTCACTGTTACTTGCTTTAATGGCGGATGAATGTCTACCTTTGATTGCAGCTGAGGACACGTTCAAGCTTCATTCGGTGCAGCTCGAGCTTGAGGTCATGGAGAAGCAGATTTGCGACCTGGAGGTGAGGCAGGCCCAGCTGACAGAGCGGAGAGCCGCGCTGGAATCATCCCGGGCTGACGCTCACAAGTCCGGGGTAAGTATACAGCATGCTGTTAACAGTCCCACCACGTCTACTCCGTGTGTTTATCTGTACAGGCATCCTGGGTGCATCCACAGCGGAGAACACGAGCCAAGCCCCGGGCGATGACTTCTCCCCCTCCGATCTTCGCTTCGCTCCACTCCACGAGATGGGACGCGACGCTGTGACCATCGGAGACTCCATTGTCCGACACGTCCATGCTACATTAGCTGAAGGTAAAGTGCTCACTCATTGTTTCGATCCTGAAGGCCGACGGGAGCCCCAGAGCAGCCGTGCTTCACACCGGGGTTAAGGGCACCACACTGCACAAGACGGAGATGCTGAAGAGGGACTTCAGAAGCCTCATCAAGACGGTTTGCAGCACAACGCCCACGGCGACGATCATCATGTCAGGACCACTGCCCACGTATCGACGAGGACACGAAAGGTTCAGTAGACTTTTTGCTTTAAATGAATGATTGTCGTCATTGTGTAAAGACCAGAAACTGTTATTTGTTAATAACTGGAATCTTTTCTGGGAGCGTCCTAGGCTGTTTCGAACTGATGGCCTGCACCCCAGCAGAGGCGGAGCGGAGCTATTCTCTGACAACATCTCCAGCTTGACTAAAACCCGCATCTGCTCGACTAAACATCTGCTTGACTAAAACCCGGCTAAAGCCAAATGATTATTTTGGTCTAAATGACTCCACCAGACTACTGTTATAAGCATGAGCCCCGCCAGACTGGTCATGGCGGAGGTGTTGCGACAATATATAGTGATATTCTCAATGTTACCCAGAAAACAGGATACAGGTTTAACTCATTTGAAATATTCTGCTTAATGTTACACTGTCAGACATGCAAGAGAAATCTAATGTATCTCTTGCTCTGGCTACTGTGTATAGACCACCAGGGCCGTATACAGAATTTGCAGTTTTCCTATCAGACCTTCTGGTTACAGTTGATAAGGCGCTAATCATAGGAGATTTTAATATTCACGTTGATAATACAAATAATGCATAAGGACTTGCATTTACTGACCTAATAAACTCTCGAGTCAAGCAAAATGTCACCGGGCCCATTCATCGTTTTAATCATACACTAGATTTAATTATAGCGCATGGAATCGATCTTACTGCTATAGATATCGTACCTCAAAGTGAAGATGTTACAGACCATATCCTTGTATCGTGCATGCTGCGTATCACTGATATTATCTATATGTCTCAGCATTACCGTCTGGGCAGAACTATTGTTCCAGTCACCAAAGACAGATTCGCAAATAACCTGCCTGATCTATCTCAACTGCTATTTTTACCCCAAAATAAACATGAATTAGACGAAATGACTGACAACATGGGCACTATTTTCTCTAATACATTAGAAGCTGTTGCCCCCATCAAATTGAATAAGGTAAGAGAAAAACTTACTTTGCCATGGTATGAGTGTTACTCACTGTCTCAAGAAAGTAACTTGTAGTCTTGAACGCAAATGGAGAAAAACTAAATTGGAAGTTTATAAAATTGCATGGAAAAACAGTATGTCCAGCTATAGACAGGCTCTAAAAACTGCTAGGGCAGAGCATATACACAAACTCATAAAAATAACCAAAACCAAGGTTCTTATTTAGCACAGTGGCTAAATTAACAAATTACCAGACGCCACCTGATTCAAATATTCCACCAATGTTTAATAGTAATGACTTCATAAATTTCTTCACTGATAAAATAGATAACATTAGAAATACAGCAAATGTAGATTCTACAGTGTCTAACACTTCAGTTTCATCCATCACACCCAAAGATAAACTGCAGTGCTTTACAAATATAGGTCAGGAAGAGCTAAATAAACTTATCACTGTATCTAAACCAACAACATGTTTATTAGATCCTGTACCCACTAAATTACTGAAAGAGTTGTTACCTGTAGCTGAAGAACCGCTTCTCAATATCATTAACTCATCATTATCTTTAGGTCACGTCCCAAAACCATTCAAGCTGGTGGTTATTAAGCCTCTTATTAAGAAGATTATTTTACTTGATCTTAGTGCTGCGTTCGACACCATAGATCATGACATACTCATAGATTGATTACAAAACTATACAGGTATTCAAGGACAGGTTCTAAGATGGTTTAACATACCTGAGCCACTCCCCGTGCCAACGGGTATAAAGAGGGCGACAGGTGCATCCACTCATTAGATTTTTGCTTCGGAGCTGAGTGGTTGTATGAAAGCTGTTATACTCCACAAAGCAATTAATCTGCTGTGTGTTGGGAAGCTGTTCTGGTTGGCGGTAAGGCGCAAACAGTGGTGTCCCTTTCAGCGATTCCCCTGGACACCTCAACTAAGCGAGCAGATTTCCTAAAAGAGCAAATCACGGACGATTCGTGTCTTTTTAAAGATGCCGTTTCATCCAGGTCCTTCTGGATGCGGTCGTTTCCTGTTGAGAGATGTCTTCCGTGTCTGGGCAGAAAAGGAGCAGACCCCTCTGTCACTACCCATTCCGGTTTCTCTGCCACAAGCAGAGGACTGCCGGCAGATGACTGGTAGACCTGTCCGCTTCCCACGAGTCCTCCCACCGCCAGCTGTACCATTCCCTGTCCCAGGCTCCCCTGGGCATGGATGCACTGGCACACAGCTGGCCTTGGGCTTTATGCAAGTATGCGTTTCCCCCAGTGAGCCTGCTCACACAGATGCTGTGCAAGTTCAGGGAGGATGAGGAACAGGTCCTGTTGGTTGCACCTTACTGGCCCACCCGGACCTGGTTTTCGGAACTCATGCTCCTCGTGACAGCCCCTCCCTGGCGCAGGGGCCAGTCCTTGGGGAGGCATGACCTGATCGTTAGGTTCCTGAGGGGTTCCAGAAGATTGCATCCTCCTAGGACACCCCTGATTCCCTCCTGGAACCCCTTTATTGTCCTGGCAGGACTTCAGAGGGCTCCCTTTGAGCCACTGCATTCAGTCGAGCTTAAGTTCCTGTCTCTCAAGTCAGTGCTACTAGTCGCGCTCACTTCCATCAAAAGCAGCAGACACCACTCTAGCAGACATCTATTGAGCTGCGGGCTGGGCGACACCTAACACCTTCCCTCTTGGCAAACCTGTGGCTTCCCTTGACAGACCCGCTGTGTCAGTCTCTTCTGGCAGCTGTTCCATCCCTACTCTAAGGTAGGACCTGCCTCAGAGACCCATTCCATATGTAGTATCTATGTCAGTATCTCCACATGTCACCTCCCTATGGTTAGGATGTGGTCTCCGTAGCAACCTTTTCCTAAGGCTCGCTTCCCCATCGTCTTGTCAAGCTGTAAGAACAAATAGGGAAGATTTGAAGCAATCTTTCTCCTGAACTGTAGGAGGTCAACAATATGACTGGTGTAAGTAGGGAGATGAGCCGCCTTGCTGAAATAAATTTCAGCAAGGCGCCTTGCAAAATAAATTGTTGTTGAATTCAGGAGAGTGCCTATTCAGCATGCTCCTCTGAGCATCAATGGAGCGACTGTGGAGAGCTCTGTGTGAGCAGCACCAAGTTCCCTTTCAGTCGGTCACGGTCACCCAGGGGTTTTGCAGGAGGCGCGCACTGCTACCGACCTCGCTCTCCGAGCGACGAAGGTCACTGCGCGCTCCTTGGGTCAGGTAATGTCCACTTTGGTGGTCCAGGAGCGCCACCTATGGCTGAACCTGGCAGACATGAGGGAGTCTGATCGGGCTCAGCTCCTCAACTCCCCGGTCTCCCAGGATGGCCTTCAGACACATCCTGCCCCGGCGGCCCACTGCTGCTTCCACCCCGCCGCCGGCGCAACCTCAGCCTGCTCGTCGCCGAGGGCACCCCCTGGCAAAACGGCGTTCCTGAGAAGGCGACCTGGAGTTGGAGACGTCAGCTCATCAGGAGATGGTAGCAGGACCACTCCTTCCCCCGGAGGAGGGCTGGGGGAGAATCCTTTGTTCTTGATTTCTTTTTGTTCCGCCACTGGCCCTGCGGCCGGTTGTACCCAAACCTTCACTAAAAGTGCTGTTTCCTCTACCTCCAGGTCCCAAGAGGCCAAGAACGACAGGTGGCGTGCTTCCTCGCCGCTCTCGTTCTCCTCTCCCCTTGCCAGTTTCCATGCAATGACGGCTCAAGAATGCTTCGCCTTCTCATGCCCTCTTTGCCACTTGGAGTCAGACGAGTGCCCGCACTCCGCCCCCGCAATGGGACGCTATGTCTCCCATGCCGGGGCTCTCTGCTCCACCACGCTGCCCCACTGTGGGTACGCCTGTAGTCCTCTTGACCCCGTTGGTTTGGTTGCTGGGAGCCTGGCTAGAGCTCCCCAGGCCTTCCCGCTGGCTCATCCGGACACTCAGGCTCGGCTTCGCGATTCAGTTCGCCCGGCGTCCCCCCAGGTTTTGGGGTGTCCACGCGATGATGGTGGGCAAAGATGCCCCCGTTATGCGCGCGGCTGTCGCGACCCTGCTGGTAAAGGGCGCGATAGAGCCGGTCCCTCTAGCCGACATGAAGTACGGCTTTTACAGCCCTTACTTCATAGTATCAAAGAAGACAGGTGGGTTACGGCCAATCCTGGACCTGCGTGTCTTGAACCGAGCTCTGCACAGACTCCCGTTCAAGATGCTAACGCCCAAGCGCATTTCCGAATGCATTTGTCTGATGGATTGGTTTGCAGCTCACACAGTGCTCTCCACAGTTGCTCCGTTGATGGTCAGAGGAGCATGCTGAATAGGCACTCTCCTGAATTCAACAACAATTTATTTTGTCTTCTCCACGTACAGAGAGAGACTGCACCACCTAGCAAGGCGGCTCACCTCCCTACTTACACCAGTCATATTGTTGACCTCCTACAGTTCAGGAGAAAGATTGCTTCACATCTTCCCTATTTGTTCTTACAGCTTGACAAGACGATGGGGAAGCGAGCCTTAGGAAAAGTTCGTTACGGAGACCACATCCTACCCGTAGGGAGGTGACATGTGGAGATACTGACATAGGTACTACATATGGAATGGGTCTCTAAGGCAGGTCCTACCTTAGAATAGGGATTGAACAGCTGCCAGAAGAGAAGGACGCGTACTTTCATGTCTCCATTCTTCCTCGACACAGACCGTTTCTTCGGTTTGCTTTTGAGGGGCAGGCATATCAGTACAAGGTTTTCCCATTTCCCGGGTTGGCCCTGTCTCCCCGCAACTTTACGAAAGTCGCTGAGGGAGCCCTGGCTCCTTTCAGGGAACAGGGTGTCCGTATCCTCAACTACCTCGACGACTGGCTGATCCTAGCTCACTCTCGAGTGCGGTTGTGCGAGCACAGGGATCTGGTGCTCAGACACCTCGGCCGACTGGGTCTTCAGGTCAACTGGGAAAAGAGCAAACTCTCCCCTGTGCAGAGGATCTCTTTTCTCGGTATGGAAATAGACTCGGTCACCATGTTCACGCAGCTTACGAACAAGCGCGCAGTCAGTGCTGAATTGCCTGAGAGGGCAAGAGAGCGGTTCCACTGAAACTGTTTCAGAGGCTCCTGGGGCATATGGCATCCGTACTCCATATGAGACCGCTTCAGCACTGGCTTCACGACCAAGTCCCGAGATGGGCATGGCGACAGGGCACGCTCCGAGTGACCATCACTCCGGCCTGCCACCGATACTTCACCCCGTGGTTGGACCCCTCGTTTCTACGGGCCAGCGTGCCCCTAGAACCAGTGTCCAGACATGTTGTTGTATCAACAGATGCCTCTGCCACGGGCTGGGGTGCCATGTGCAACGGGCATGCTGCGTCAGGCTCCTGGACAGGACCCCAACTTCAGTGGCATGTCAATTGCCTCAAGTTGCTAGCAGTACGTCTTGCTCTGGACCGCTTCAGGGCCCTGCTGAAGGACAAGCACGTTCTCGTCTGTACGGACAACATTGCGACCGTAGCGTACATCAAACGTCAGGGTGGTCTACGCTCCCACCACATGTCGCAACTCGCTCGCCATCTCCTCCTGTGGAGTAACAAGCATCTGAGGTCACTTCGTGCCATTCACATTCCGGGCAGGCTCAATTGTGCAGCCGACGACCTCTCACGATAGCAGTCTCACCCCGGGGAATGGAGACTCCACCCGCAGTCGGTTCAGCTGATTTGGAAACACTTCGGAGACACTCAGGTAGACCTGTTTGCCTCTCCAGAAAATTCCCCCTGCCAGTTGTTTTACTCCCTGACCGAGGGCACCCTCTGCACGGACGACCTGGCACACAGCTGGCCGCTGGGCCTGCGCAAGTATGCGTTTCCCCCAGTGAGCCTTCTTGCACAGACGTTGTGCAAGATCAGGGAGGACGAGGAGCAGGTCCTCATGGGTGCGCCTTTTTGGCCAGACCGGACTTGGTTCCCCGAACTTGTCCTCCTCGCGACAGCCCCTCCCTGGCTAATTCCTCTGAGGAAGGACCTTCTTTCTCAGAGACGGGGCACCCTCTGGCATCCACGTCCCGATCTGTGGAACCTACATGTGTGGGTTGTGGACAGGTCACAGAAGGTTTAGGTACCTTGCCACCACAGGTGGTAGCTACCATCACTTCAGCTAGAGCCATGTCCACCAGACATGCCTATGCTTTGAAGTGGAACCTCTTCATCACTTGGTGTTCTTCACGGCGTGAGGACCCCTGGAAATGGCCGATTGGGTCAGTGCTTTCCTTTCTTCAGGAGGGGTTGGAACGAAGGCTGTCTCCTTCCACCCTCAAGGTCTATGTGGCTGCCATTTCGGCTCACCATGACCCTGTTGAAGGTAAGTCTCTTGGGAGGCATGATCTGATCATTGGGTTCCTGAGAGGAGCAAGGAGGCTCAATCTGCCTCGCCCTCAGCAAGTCCCCTCATGGGACCTCGCAGTGGTTCTATCAGCACTGCAGAGAGCTCCCTTCGAACCCTTGCTCTCAGTAGATCTAAAGTTTTTATTTTTGAAAACTGCGCTCCTGATGGCTTTAGCTTTGGTGAAGAGGGTCGGGGACCTGCAGATATTTTCAGTTGATGGAGCGTGTCTGGAATTTGGGCCGGCTAACTCACGTTATCTTGAGACCCTGGCCTGGGTACGTGCCCAAAGTTCCCACCACTCCTTTTAGGGATCAGGTGGTGAACTTGCAAGCGCTGCCCCTGGAGGAGGCATACCCAGCCCTGGCACTGCTCTGTCCAGTATGTGCGCTCCGCACCTACGTGGACAGAACTCGGTGCCTTAGGACCTCAGACCAGCTCTTTGTCTTTTACGGAGGCCAGCAGAAGGGAAAGGCTGTCTCCAAGCAGAGGTTATCCCACTGGATAGTGGATGCTATTGTCCTGGCTTATCAGGCTCGAGACCTGCCATGCCCCCTAGGGGTGAGAGCTCACTCAACTAGGAGCGTAGCTTCCTCCTGGGCGCTGGCGCATGGCGCCTTGCTAGCAGACATCTGTAGAGCTGCGGGCAGGGCGACACCTAACATATTCACGAGATTTTATAATCCCGCTTGTGTATGTCCACAGTAAGTCTCTCCGCAGCATTTGTCTTTCCCTTGGCAAGCCCCTTGCCGGCTCTGTCGTTGAAACTTCCACCCTGCGGGCTGGGTACCTCAGAGTTCTTATGTATCACCACCTTGGTAGATACTGTGGAAGATTTTTATTAGTAAGATTTTAATCAATCAAGAATAATCAATGTGAATCTAGCCATTTTTGTTGCTAGTTGTTTTTCCATTATAATCCTATAGGTAATGGATAGAAAGTTGCCTACGTACTGGAATGTTCAGAACTGAGGAGAAACATATGGCCAGGAAGGGCCTGTGTTTAGAGTAAATCAAGCAAGGGGGCCTCTCCTCCCTAGGGATGGATCAAAATTGCAAGCATAAGGAAAAGTTTGACTATTTGGAAACGCCCTGTATAGGGTATATAATGAGATGCAACCTAGCATTTCGGGAGATCTCCTTGCAAGGACCTCTCGGCTTTGTTTTGCTTAAAATAAAGTCTTTTCTTCTGAGAGAAAAATCCCTGACTGAGTTCGATTCTTTGGAGAACCGGCAAAATACACCACAATACCTGCCTTCTGTAAGTCCTCCCATGGGCAGGCAGCCTGCTAGCATATGTCCAGCTGGAATATGCTACCCAGTGTATTCTGTGCGAGCTATAGGCCCTCACTCGTGCTGGCCTCACGACAGGGTGCTATCACTCACACGGGTCGCTGGAAGCCATGTTCCTTCAGGGAATGAGGGTTACATACATAACCAAGATGTTCCTGGGTGTGCAAATCACAGAGGACCTCTCCTGGACTGAACACAATGCAGCACTGGCCAATAAATCACAGCAGTGTCTCAACTTACTCTGCAAACTGAGAAGAGCCAGAGCCCCACCCCCCATCACGTACACCTTCTACAGAGGCAACATCGAGAGCATCCTGACGAGCTGCATCACTGTGTGGTATGGCGTCTGCAATGCCTCCTACTGGAACACTACAATGCATAGTGAGAGCAGGTAAGAAGATATTTGGTGTCTCTCTCCCCTCCCTCCAGGACATTTATGGAAGCGGTCTCACCCGCAAAGCCCTCTGCATTGCAGGTGATCCCACACACCCATCAAACTGCTTCATTCTGCAGTCTGCTGCCATTCTTTTTTGCATGCAAATCTTTTTATCTGCACTGTTTGTTCACTTCACTGGTTTGCACTCTATCTACCATGTGCCTTAGGCTACTTTATTTAGATTTTTATTAACAATTTTTTTTTTTACAAGCCCTAATTTTATAGTTGTATTTTATATTTGATCTAGATGTTTAGGCTCTACTGTTAGTGTTATCTGTATGCACCATGGGTCTGAGAGTAAACAATTTCAGTTCTCTGTATGCATGTACTGTACATGTGGAAGAATTGACAATAAAGCAGTCTTGACTTAGATATGGAACGAATACTGCGAACTATGCAGTGCTATAAACAAGGACGCCTCATATTGTCACTTCATTCGAATTTAATCAGTTTGCCTGGGTGAGACAGCCGCTAATTTAGTCCTATGCCCCACCCCTTTTTGGCGAGTTCAGGGCGGGCTTGCTCACCATAAGCACGTGCGGCACCACCGCACCTTCATTAGTTCATTACTATTGAACTTCACGAACCAATGGTCATGCAGTTTCACTGCGTGATTGAAAAAGGTTTCAGAAATCAGAGACTTTTCTCCATAGAGTCTCAGCTTAGCGGTATAAGATGCAGTACTCATTCCATATCTAAGGGATATATTAGTTTGGTTGAATTGGATCATCGATGGTCAGCAGCAAATTGGTTAATAAAATGAGATTAAATACATAAATGATATTTGTATTATCTAACATATTCAATTATTGCAGCTTTGAGCCATATTCTGAGTTGCTTTTAATTGTTTTTATTAATTGTCTGGAAAACTAAATCAGATTTTTTTTTTTTTTTTTAATCTTTGCTTCACTTTTATTCTAGAACTAAAGTAACATCTTACTCCCGTTTTCTCTCAACAAGTGGATAGGATAGGATATTTCAATCTCTTATTCAATCTTAAAAAAAAAAAAAAAAAAAAACTGCCGTTACTTATTTGAAAAGTAATTTCTTGTAAATTGAACAGTAAATAAATAAATTAATAAATAGTGTGGAGAAATATGGTATTTTGCATTTTAATATACTTTACTTTTACATAGTAAATTGTGACCATTGGTTGTAAAGATCAAAAACTGACAAAAAAAGCCCCCTAGAATTAAGCATAAAGCCGTCGTTAAATTAGATGTAATTCTTATGAACTGAAGAAGAAAAATAAACACTACTGCATGATGATTTTAATACATCTGAGGGAAGGAAATTTGACATATTTCCATCGTCTGACCAACAAAATCAATCTTTTTTATTTTTATTTTTATTTTATTTTGTATTCATTTAAGTGTTTTATCTCTTTCAGAACAGTCATAATATATATATATTGTGTTTTTTTTTTTTTTTTTTTGGCTATTGGAACATAAGGTAATGCAAATAATATATATATTACAACACGAAAACTGTACAAAAGACAAAAGTTTACCCAACTATGAGGACTTTTCTTTCATATAACCCCAGAAATGTGAAAAGGGTCCATTGTTTGAAAAATATGCCAAAAGTTTGTGTGTACATATATGTCTGTCCATTTGAGTACAGATTTCATTCATGCATTTTCTGATGTTCAGTCATTGCTTGTAACCAACAGTTGAGGACCCGTCACCAGAGATGGTTAAGCGAGAAAAGATCTGCAGGCCGTGACTGAGCATTTGGCACCACATTCAGTGCCACGCTCTGAGCCCCTTTGAACGGTTTATATGAATAAAGCTAGTCCCAGACGCAGTCAGCCAGGATGATCCAGCTAAACATGCACATCTTAACCCAGCACCTGCTATAAATGGAATGGAATTAGAACAGCACACACTCAGCATTAGCAATTTGTGTATTTTTCCAAACCTTAATGAACTTGAGTGCATAATTTGAGTAGATCATAACTCTAGATTAGAGCCATTCTGTTAAAAACGGCCATTAAAATACATTTTAATGCAACACCAATGCAATGCCTGAATTAATTTTGTACGTGTTTGTTATTCCAAAGAGGAAGAATATATCAAATGAGACATTTGCATCAGCATTTCTTAAAACACTTCTCGAAAATATCTGCTATTTTCTGTCCTAAGATAAACCACCAGTGGTTTCAAAATTATTTATGACTTAATAAATAATGGATAAAATAAAAAAAAATGGGATTCAATGGTTATTTTCTAAATCAGACTATATTGCCAAACAACAATAACACAACCTGAAATCTGTGTTGCATTATTTAAAATAATGTTTAAGGGCACGTCCTGAGAATCAACTTATAAATATATTTTAAATGTCACAGTGTAGGTCAGTTCAAAGCAATAGGTTGGAGAAATCCGAGACTGCTTGAGCTAACAGGATCTGAATCAATAAGTGAAATTTCATCTTAAGGTCACAGTGGTATAGATGCAGGTGTCCTCTAAAGGACATGTTCTTTTTCATATGTGTATTTTTTTATCTACACGTCCAATGTCTCAATGTGTGTAACACATATACACTTCAATGTCAAATTAGATGGGGCCGGTGAGCTTCAGCGATGTGAGTGTGTATATTTACTTCCGGTCTTGCGACGCTCGCATTGACTGTAAGGGAAACTTGCATACAAAACTTGGCTAGATGTATATAATTATTGATTTTCAAATTTAACAGCGGATAGTGGTATATTAAAAACATGGGGAAACATCCTCCCTACATTTGATACATTTTGCGTACCTCTGTGTGGAAATTCATCAAGATACAACACGGAGATTGCTTTATTCTTCTGTTGATTATGCGGATCAGCGTCAGGTCAGGTCCACAGGGATTTCTTCTTTCAAACACAAACCACTAAAATATGCAATACTTTTCATTTTCGAAGAGCTGGTTTTGTTCTGACTGTTATGTAAGATCAATGTTTCTGACTGTCAAACAAGACGCACAGAGATTTCTGATAAACCATTTTTTTTTAGTAACTTTATTTGATAACATAATTTATAAATAACTGTACAATTAAATGTAATATAATTATGGTAGGTTTGCATTAAAAAAAAATATCACTGTTTGCATTCATGTGTGTTTTTATCTATGTTTATTTGTTTTTTGAAAGTTCTGAAGCATAAATCATTATTTGTCTATGAGCAGCCATGTATATAATTATTCTTTTGCATTAATAATCAGATTAAACAGATTAGTCATGTATTTATTACTATATAAAATAATAAAATATGTTGTGAAAATGATGAAACAGACTGATGTATGTGTACAATTGCCAAATGGATACTTCTGAAGATAAATCGCAGCCCGTGTCTCACGAGGTAAATATTTAATATAAATAATCATAATAATAATAATGCAAACATTTTCGAGAAATAAGTAATTTGTACATTTGCATTTTTGGTAAGATAAAAATACATTATATAGCTGTGTATACACACAATGAGTTCAACTTTCATCTCGTGAACAGTAGTGAACATTAGTGTATTTAATTCATTCACCAGACCCAAACATACACAAGTTTCAAATCCACTGTCTCAGATAGCATTTATAGTATAGTGATAGTAGCACTGTATATCTTATTTGCATTTGAAGTGATATTATAAATCCTGTAAACATATAGAAGGTAATATTTGGACTTCTCCGGTTCTCTGCACTGACTTTAAGCACAACCGGAAATATCTACGCACACACTCGCAAGACCGGAAATCCAAGATGGCAGAGATATGCAACTAGCCCATTGTGCCGCTGTCGGTGACAGGACACTTTCATATTAATACTTTATATGACAATCATGTGATCATGTCTTTGGTCCCAGAGAATGTAAATGCTCATAAAATGTATATGCACTGTAAATCACGATTTTGTATGATTTCTGTGAGGTTTGGTGTCAGGGATTTAGATTTTTGGCCAGCAATGCTTTTCCTTTTTCTGTGTCTGTGCTTGTGTGGTGTGAGTTGGTGCATCCCGGGTCTTCAGTCAATTTCTGCAAGATCGTTCAGTCTGCTTACGTGACCTCAGTCCACCTGCATTCATCCTGCATTCTGCCGGTTACGCTCATTCAACAAACTATTCTCTCTGCTCTACTAACATATCTCTGGCTCTTTTGGTTTCCAGCTCACCTTGTCCATCAATCTTCAATAGCAAAGGACATGTGGATTGTGTTCCTTGACATTCGCCAACAAATTAATTCCATTTGCAATATTTTTAGTCTGCTTTCTGCTTTTGGGTCCAAAGCTGAGTTTGGTTATCGCAGAACGATCTGGCCAAATCATGTACCCAGAAACAGATTGAGTTCACAAAGCTCTCTCTGCACAAGGTGCACTTTTGGGACAACATGACCTTCTGCTTCAGATTCTCACAAAAAGCAACGAAGCCATGGCATGTCAAATTTCTCAAATTGGCAATAAACTAAATGAAATTGCTACTATTCTTGCTCAGTGGTCTACTTAGTGCTCAGCCCAATCAGCCCGCTTCTGCAGCCCCACCATTACCACCTTCTCAGACTGCCTTTCCTTTACGTGAGACTGATATTTCTGGACCCTGAACCATATTCTGGAGACTTGGGAAAGTCCTTTTTGCTTCAATCACCTTTATTTTTATATAGTGCTTTAAACAAAATACATTGCGTCAAAGCACTGAACAACATTAATTTGGAAAACAGTGTCTCAATAATGCAAAATGATAGTTAAAGGCAGTTCATCATTGAATTCAGTTATGTCATCTCTGTTCAGTTGAAATAGTGTCTGTTTTTATTTGCAATCAAGTCAATGATATCGTTGTAGATGAAGTGACCCCAACTAAGCAAGCCAGAGGCGACAGCGGCAAGGAACCGAAACTCCATCGGTGACAGAATGGAGAAAAAAACCTTGGGAGAAACCAGGCTCAGTTGGGGGGTCAGTTCACCTCTGACCAGACGAAAACCAGTAGTTCAATTCCAGGCTGCAGCAAAGTCAGATTGTGCAGAAGAATCATCTGTTTCCTGTGGTCTTGTCCTGGTGCTCCTCTGAGACAAGGTCTTTACAGGGGATCTGTATCTGGGGCTCTAGTTGTCCTGGTCTCCGCTGTCTTTCAGGGCAGTAGAGGTCCTTTCTAGGTGCTTATCCACCATCTGGTCTGGATACGTACTGGATCCGGTTGACTGCAGTGACCCTCTGATCTGGACACAGACTGGATCTCGTGGCCACGGTGACCTCGGAACAAGAGAGAAACAGACAAATATTAGCGTAGATGCCATTCTTCTAATGATGTATAAAGTACGGTGTAAAGGATTTGGATATTAAAAGCATATTAGTATGTTATGTGTATGCCAGGTTAAAGAGATGGGTCTTTAATCTAGATTTAAACTGCAAGAGTGTGTCTGCCTCCCGAACAATGTTAGGTAGGTTATTCCAGAGTTTAGGCGCCAAATAGGAAAAGGATCTGCCGTCCGCAGTTGATTTTGATATTCTAGGTATTATCAAATTGCCTGAGTTTTGAGAACGTAGCGGACGTAGAGGAGTATAATGTAAAAGGAGCTCATTCAAATACTGAGGTGCTAAACCATTCAGGGCTTTATAAGTAATAAGCAATATTTTAAAATCTATACGATGTTTGATAGGGAGCCAGTGCCTTGTGGACAGGACCGGGCTAATATGGTCATACTTCCTGGTTCTAGTAAGAACTCTTGCTGCTGCATTTTGGACTACCTGTAGTTTGTTTACCAAGCGTGCAGAACAACCACCCAGTAAAGCATTACAATAGTCTAACCTTGAAGTCATAAATGCATGGATTAACATTTCTGCATTTGACATTGAGAGCATAGGCCGTAATTTAGATATATTTTTGAGATGGAAAAATGCAGTTTTACAAATGCTAGAAACGTGGCTTTCTAAGGAAAGATTGCGATCAAGTAGCACACCTAGGTTCCTAACTGATGACGAAGAATTGACAGAGCAACCATCAAGTCTTAGACAGTGTTCTAGGTTATTACAAGCAGAGTTTTTAGGCCCTATGATTAACACCTCTGTTTTTTCTGAATTTAGCAGTAAGAAATTACTCGTCATCCAATTTTTTATATCGACTATGCATTCCATTTTTTTTTTTAATTGGTGTGTTTCAACTGGCCGCAAATAAATATAGAGCTGAGTATCATCAGCATAATGGTGAAAGCTAACACAATGTTTCCTGATGATATCTCCCAAGGGTAACATATAATGTGTGAAGAGTAGCGGCCCTAGTACTGAGCCTTGAGGTACTCCATACTGCACTTGTGATCGATATGATACATCTTCATTCACTGCTACAAACTGATGGCGGTCATATAAGTATGATTTAAACCATGCTCATCTCACTGTTAACCTCCTTAAATTACATTTCTGGTCGGGCACTATGGACAAGGATACTCAAGAATTTGTCAAAGGCTACTCTGTGTGTGCACGTGAGAAAACTTTCACATGAATATGCTCAATTTTATTAACAGATATTAAATTAAAACAGGGAATAATTGTGGCCAAAGGGGGAGAGTGTCCAAAATAAACAGGGGATCTGGTGTCCTCGTCGTGCTGCAGGGTTCATATGGGTCGGGCAGTGTTCATGGAGGAAGGGTCCAGGTAAGGGGCGGAGTCTGGCGGCCACACACGCTCCCCTCATCAGCCTTGGTGCTTGCAGGGGATGGAAGACCCGGCATCCTGGCCCTTCGGCTGTTTAAACGTATGCAGTTCTCATCTGGATCACGGGTCTCATGTCTCTGGTGGCGCGGGAATCTCTCAACGCACCCTTCCTGGACCCACGAGGACACCAGTGTGCATGCACGGGGAAGAGACCTTTCTCTTGAGGAGAGGCATGTTGGACTTTTAAAAAGTGGTGGTGATGAGACTTCACATCAGGTGTGCCCCATCACAGGCCGCTAGCCCTTGCTCATCCAGCGCCCCTCCTCTCACACACCCATTACTGTTGGGAGCCTGGTGAAGGGCGGCGATTTAGGACGGGGTGTAGATGATAATCAGGGAGGAGGCAGCTGACGCGTCAGTTTCCAGTACAGGATAATGATATTGCTGTTCCATCAGTTCAAGTACATATCTGTCGCTGCTGTAAGATCTGGAGGGAAGCCCAGTCTGCTCTGCTCAGTTCAGTTGATCGTAATGGCCACTTTTTGCTGACTGTCACCGAATCACCGCACCCATGTGTTAACCAGGTCAGAAAGTTTGGCTTTCTTCTAAAGACATTCATCTAAAGACATTTATTTAAAGACAGATTCTAAGAAACTCTCTCATCACTATCTTGACCTTTTTGAAATTGAGAGAGTCATCAATCCATCTGTTGTCAGACTCAAACTGCCTAGAGCCAGGAGATTTCATTCTTCATTTCATTTTTCCCAGTTAAAACCTGTTTAGGTCAGTCCACTTTGCTTTCTGGTCAATCCGCCTCCTCCCGTCCAGGTTGTGGATGATAATCCTGTTTATACAGTGAAACAATTGTTGGATGCTCATCGTCGGTGAAGAGGTCTGCAATACCTGGTGGACTGGGAGGGATATGTACCTGAGGAGCAGTCTTGGATGGCATGGTCCTTCATCTTTGTTCTCTCTCTTATTAGGGACTTCCATCAAGCCCATCTCAACAAGCCTGGCAGGTTGCCTGGAGGCTCCCATTGAGGGAGGTACTTTCAGTAATTTGGATTTTTGGCCAGCTGTGCTTTTCCTTTTTGTGTTCCTGTGCTTGTTTGTTTGTGAGTTGGTGTATCCCAGGGTGTGGCTATGGACTCCTTTCTGTGGCTGATTGCTGAATGGGAATCATCTGCTTCCAATAAACTCATCTGCCTACAGTATTTAAACTATTTTATTTTTTATTTAGTATATTAAAGGTGTTTTTTTTTTTTTTGCATAATTATTAGTCTGTGTTCTGCTTTTGGGTCCAACGCTGTGTTTGGTTGGTAAATGGACTGCATTTATATAGCGCTTTCAACAGACCACATGACCATCCAAAGCGCTTTACAATTTTTGCCTCACATTCACCCATCCACACACACACACACACACACACCCCGACGAAGGTGTCTGCCATACAAGGCGCCATCCAGCTCATCGGGAGCAGCTGGGGTTAGGTGTCTTGCTCAAGGACACCACAACACTTGGTTAGGTGGAGCCGGGGATCGAACCACCAACCTTCCAGTTTGTAGACAACCTACATGAACCACTGAGCAACTGCCGCCCCAATGACAGTAGGGCAACTAATGACTTAGTTATGACAGTAAGTTTAGGGACAGGGTAAGGTGTGGTCATTCATACAAATTCATATTTTAAAACCTAAATATAGGATGTAATAAGGTTTACTTTAATTTACTTATAGGGTCTTTATTGTTATTGTTATTATTATTATTTATTTATTAATTTATTTATTTATTTATTTTTGGAGGACAGTCTGGGCCATAAGTGTAAACTTTCCTTATTTCATGACAAGTGCAGGTTCACATATTCAGTTTTAAATATTTTGTCTAGAATGGTCACGCGAATTTTATTAGTTGGTAATTGCAAATGTCTCAGCTGCCTAGCATTAATTCATTAAACCATAAATATCCTCTGTGCCTTAGTTTTCTCTAAAGCATCTGCTATGTCTCATGTATCACACAGATATGCATCTCATTATGTTTCATTCTAGTTTTGCCAGAAGCAAATTCATAAGGAGTTGATTTCAGATCTCTATGAGAATGTTAGTGGCTGAGTTTGGTCCAGAAACCTAATATTGTACACAACAGTGTGAAGCATCATTGAATTCTAAATACATTAAAATCATTATTTGCCTCTGATTTTGAAAGTGTCTGGTTTATTAGCTTTCCATTTCAGCATTGTCAGAACTCCTTAGTGATGACAACACTGACAGATTCATTATCACGTTGCATGTTGCATATGCATGTTAGCCAGACGGCTAAATTAAAATGGAGCTCCTCTCACAGTGACATGCACATACACACCTGATTTGCTTCACACTGATCTCACTTGAACTGTTAATAAGTTGTTCTGTAGGATCGGTATTGTGTCTTGGTAAGTGACCGTAATTGCAGGGACAAGATTTCTACCGCTATTCATAATAATATTTTCATTTTCTAAGTACACTACAATCACAAGCTCTTACTTCTAAAGTAATAAAATCACAAGAATATAAATAATAATTAAAAAAAAAATGGCTGATAATTTTTCAGTTGTTAAATGTGAAATTAACATTAATGAGTATTCAGTTTGTGAATGAAAAATGTGTCATTATAAAATATGTTGACCACTGCCAACTAAAACTGACGTGATTCATGTTGTTTTGCCCCAGTTCACATTCACTATTTCACTGACATGCAGCAAAGCTTTTTTTTATTGACATCATGACTTCAGAACTTAGTGAAGGTCGCTGTGTTGGGATTTGTTAAAAATTTTCAGGAAAATTAACCTATAAATGGCTGACAGTGTATTTAGAGCTGACTCTGCACATTCAGCTGGGATAAAAGAAAGTATTTTAACATGGGAAATAATTAACATAATATTTAACCTTCATCCAAGGACTGTGTTTTATTGAATTGCACTTGAAAAAACAGTAGCTCAATGATACACTTAATTGACAGTGTACATATGCTCAAGCTCAGTCAAGGATTTTATCCCATCCCGCCCTTTCACTGCTTTGTTTTTGAGTGTTGTGTTTAACCTCAGGTTCATCTTGAAGGGACATTCCCTGCAATCAGTGTTATGTACTCTGCTCAATGACAAACAAACTTTATGTACTGTTCTTTATGAAATGCTAATAACTTTGTCAAATTGAAATGCTAATAACTTTGATACCATGCTACATTTTGCATCAAATTTAAATTAGGCAATAAACTGGTTTGAATTATAAATATAGTCATGGCTAAAGGGCATTGCTAGGCACCAGTGGCGTGCATTGGGGTGTGTGGATGTATTTCTCAAGGCCCTGCCCCTTCAATCACCAATGCTAAAGTGACCTTTCGGTCTGATCTAGGTGACCATGATTTCTGCCAAGGTCCACTACTCCCCTAGTCCACAAGCATTGGTTCTACCAAGAGTGCTGAAATAACAGCATTGGGAATCTTTACTGTTTATAACGTGACACAGCTTGTTATTGTTTCCCTCCAGACAGACTGTACATTAATGGTGAGTGTGGCAAGGGGGGGCGTGGGTTAGCGAACCCTGCAGCGGGGGAGACGCACGGTGAGTGAGTGGGTTAAGCGCAAATAACTAACACCCGTCTCTTGTTGCAGTAATTGGCATGGACAGAGTATAAAACACCAGGAGAAACAGGAGCGGGGGAGAGAGAGAAGGACTGATGGCTGCTACATTTGGACTGAGTTTATTTTGATTGTTTTGTCTTTTGTTGGTGCCTATTTTGCACACTCCTTGTTTTGAAATTATAAATAAATCAGTCAGTAGTCACAGCCGACCCTGCCATCTTCCTTCCTACACAACGAACATTGTTACATTGGTGACGAAAACCCGGGAAGGAAGATGGATGCCAACGCCGTGCCTGTGCCCTCCGCTGCACCATTTGCGGAGGTGATTACATCCCTCGTGGTCATGCAACATGATCAACACCAGGCCTTGCTGGAGTTACGTCACGGTCAGGAGAGGCGGTTTCAGGCCGTCCTCCAAACCCAGCAGGAAGACCGCGAGAGGTTCCGGAGCTGGATGGACCGGGTGGTCCGGCCGGAAGCCATGGTCCAACAAGCTGTCCCCACCCACCTCCCTTTTCACTAATTGGGGCCTGAGGACGACCCAGAGACATTCCTGGATTTATTTGAGAAGTCGGCCCGCGCGACCAGTGGCCGATGCGCCTGGTCCCGCTACTCACCAGGGAGTCCCAGGTAGCGGCACAGCAGCTTCCAGTGTGGAACCTCCTGATTTTTGACGACCTGAAGAGGGCCATCATCCAGCAGGTCATGATGGTCCAACAGCTCCGGGACTCTTGCCGCAAATGGTTGCTTCTCTCTCACGGCCTGTCCCTTTACCTAGGTCCCGTCCCTCCTTGAATGGCCAAAACCACTATACGGCTCCCCAAGTCCAGCCCGTATTTCCCCACTCTCTCCATGCCAACCACTTAAACCACTCCCTGCCACTGGAGCGGCGGAGAGGTCTGGGCCAGCCTGCTGGCATTGCGGGGATCCAGACCATTTTGTGGAAAAGTGTCCCATTATGGAGGTGAGGACGATGATCTGGGTCCCGGACATCCCGCAGGCTGCCCCCAGTCAAACTGGGTGGTACCAAATACCTGTGAGTATCAAGGGGAGTACCTATCAGGCATTGGTGGATTCAGGATGTAACCAAAGCTCAATCCATCAAAGTTTGATACAATCCTGGGCACTGGATACAAGCCACATGGTTAAAGTACGGTGTGTGCACGGGGATGTGGTTGAGTATCCTATTTTGCCAGTCGTTATTCAATTTAGGGGACAAAACCATAGTGTTGAGGTGGCAGTCATTCCGCACCTCCTGCATCCGTTAATTTTGGCCGTTAGGAATTGGCCAGCATTTAAAGAATTATTGGGGGTCTTATGCACGGATGCCTCTTGGGGGAAGAATTCACCTGAGGGGAATGCGAGTGTGCAGGCGGGAGAGACTGAACTGGGACCACTGAGTACTGCCTCAGGGGAACAGGGTGAAATCGAGAGAATTATTTGCGTTGATTTTCCCATGGTGCAGTCTCAGTATGAGACGCTGTAACGCATGTTTGAACATGTCACGACCATCGACTGTCAGCCTCTCCATTCTGGACAGCCGCTTACCTGTCCATATTTTGCAATAATTAAATATAGGTTGTATCGAGTGACCCAAGATGCTCAGACAAAAGAAGATACAACCCAGTTATTAGTTCCTAGGAGCCGCCGGGAAATGCTTTTCCAGGTGGCTCCTTCTAATCCAATGGCTGGTCATTTAGGACAAGGCACGACAGTAAATCGCCTCATGACATGTTTTTTTGGCCGGGCATTCACGAAAATGTGCAACAGGGGAACAGGGGAACCAATTTGCACTGATTTACACTGGAGATAAAGTGCTTGTATTACTCCCAACATCAAGTTCAAAATTACTTGCAAAGTGGCAAGGACCGTTTGAGGTCACACGGCAAGTTGGGGAGCTCAATTATGAGGTAATACGCTCAGGAGAGGAGCACGTCAAATTTATCACCTCAATCTCCTAAAAAATTTAATGAGGGAGAATCAGTGATGTTGGCGATGGTGAATAGCGGAGAGGATGATCTTGGATTAGAAGCGAATATAAAAAAAAAACATCTCTCGCTCTGGCCCCAGGAGAAGATCATCTCTCGCCCTCCCAGCTCATTGATTTGACTACATTGAGTTTGCTGACGTGCTGACGTGTTTTTCTATGTTGATTGTTTTGTCTTTTGTTGGTGCCTGTTTTGCCCACTTTTTGTTTTGAAATTATAAATAAAGCAGTCAGTAGTCACAACCGACCCTGCCTTCTTCCTTCCTACACAACGAACATTGTTACAGTGAGGATTTCAGTGACTATTTCTACAGGTTACATTATTATGCCAGTTGTGGCAAGAGATTGTAATCATGATTGACTCGTTATTCAAATGGTTCATTCATAAAAGCTGATTCATTCAAGAGCAAATCAAAAAGGATCTGCCATGGCCTCCTGAAGCCTCTGCTCTGCCATGGCCCCCTGAACACCCTGATCCACCCTGGAGGCTCTCTTTGTCTCTGCCGGGCCCTGTTCCTGTCCTGCACCAGCCTCCAGAATGTACCCCCACCCCACACCCAATGCTACTGTTATTGTGGGGAACGTGCCTTCCGGGAGTCACTAATTCCTTTCAAAAAGTGAAACTTGTATATTATATTCATTCTTTACACACAGACTGATAGATTTCAAATGTTAATTTCTTTTATTTTTGATGATTATAATGGACAGCTAAGGAAAATCCCAAATTCAGTATCTCAGAAAACTTGAATACTGTGAAAAGGTTCAACATTGAAGACACCTGTTGCCATAATCTAATCAGCTAATTAACTCAAAACCTGAAAAGCCTTTAAATGGACTCTCAGTCTAGTTCTGTAGGCTGCAAAATCATGGGGAAGACTGCTGACTTGACAGTTGTCCAAAAGACCTCCTTGCACAAGGAGGGCAAGACACAAAAGGTCATTGCAAAAGAGGCTGGATGTTCACAGAGCTCTATGTCCAAGCTCATTAATATATAGACATAGAGAGGCAAAGGGATGGAAAATATGTGGTAGATAAAAGTGTAAAAGCAATAGGCATTACTGCACTCTGGAGAGGATTGTGAAACAAAACCCATTTAAATATGTGGGGGAGATTCACAAAGAGTGGACTGCGGCTGAAGTCAGTGCTTCAAGAACCACTATGAACAGACATATGCAAGACATGTGTTTCAGCTGTCGCATTCTCTGTGTCAAGCCACTCTTGAACAACAGTCTGGACAAAGAGAAGAGAGGCACACAATCCACGTTGCTTAAGGTCCAGTGTAAAGTTTGCACAGTCAGTGATGGTTTGCGGTGCCATGTCATCTGCTGGTGTTGGTCCACTGTGTTTTCTGAGGTCCAAGGTCAACACAGCTGTATACCAGGAAGTTTTAGAGCACTTCATGCTTCCTGCTGCTGACCAACTTTATGGAGATGCAGATTTCATTTTCCAACAGGACTTGTCTCCTTCACACAGTGTCAAAGCTACCAGTACTTGGTTTAAGGACCATGGTATCTCTGTTCTTAATTGGCGAGCAAACTCACCTGACCTTAACCACATAGAAAATCTATGGGGTTTTGTGAAGAGGAAGATGCGATATGCCAGACCCAACAATGCAGAAGAGTTTAAGGCTCATAACACCTGAGCAGTGCCACAGACTGATCGAGTCCATGCCATGCCACATTGCTGCAGTAATTCAGGCAAAAGGAGCCCCAACTAAATATTGAGTGTTGTACATGCTCATACTTTTCATTTCTATACTTTTCAGTTGGCCAAGATTTCTAAAAATTCTTTATTTGTATTGGTCTAATTTTCTGAGAAATCCGAATTCGGGGGTTTCCTTAGTTGTCAGTTATAATCATCAAAATTAAAATAAATAAACACTTGAAATATTTCAGTCTGTGAGTAATAAATGAATATAATATACAAGTTTCACTTTTTGAATGTAATTAGTGAAATAAATCAACTTTTTGATGATATTCTAATTATATGACCAGCACCCGTAAACAGTGCTACAACACACTCTATTTTATACAAATTAAACATTTTTATGTATAAATTTGTATGACCTCATTTGTACATTTTTGTATGATCAGCCCCAATGACTGTTAAGGTTAAAACCCTGAGAGGGAGGAAGCGTGGAGAGAACAACAATCTGGTCTCTTTACGGAGTGGAGAGAACCTTCAGGACATACCCGTGCCTTGGCTTCAAGATAACCTTGACTCTTCACCAGGCCTGAACTTAAGACAAGAGGGACTCACTGTAAGTCTCCTACTTACTTAACCCTCTGAGGTCTAAGGGTATTGAGATCTTGTTAGATCATCTTGTTAATTTACTCACAGAAAACAATATATTGATTTAAATTTTCTAAGATACTTTTTGTTGGTAAAAATCATATGTGAGTAGGCGTCAACTATCATGAATATCATTGTAATTTACACCTAAGAAGACAAATGCCTTCATAATGAGCTGCATAATGAGCCTTTCAGTCAGGTTTGTGACTGAGAGGGATGAGTTATAAGAAAGAATGTGAGGACAAAATAAATGTATATAATTTATGTTTATAGTTTATTTAGAATATATTTAATTATCCCACAACATTATTTAATATTCACTTGTGAGTGCAGTTAAACAGTTTATTAGGAACAATCAAAGCTGACTTTCAAAGTTTTTTTTTTTTTGCATCATTACTCCAGTCATACAGGCCTACAGAAATCCTTTTAACAATCTGATTTTCTGAAAAAAAAAAAAAAAAAAAAAAACTACTACTACTACTAATAATAATAATAATAATAATAATTATTATTATTATTATTATTATTATTATTATTATTATTATTATTATTATTATTATTATTATTATTATTATTATTAATAATGTTGAAAAGAGCTGATAATTTGTTTTCAGGTTTTCTTTTGGGGGGGGGGGGCTAAATTGAAAGAGCAGCATTGTTTGTTACATTTGTTACATTTACATTTATTTGTTACATTTATATTATTCACATCAAGCTTTTGAATAGTAGTGTATATTGTTGTTTATATTGGGGTATACAATGTTTATGTGTATATAATGTTTAGTCAGGAATTATAGTTTGGAAAAAGTCTAACTAGTAAAATGTTTACATGTTATGTGAAAACTAGTACAAGTATGTATGTATATATATATATATATATATATATATATATATAAGATACTTGCTCATGTTTATGATCTCTGCTGAGTAAAGCACTTCATTCCTTTTTTCTTTTTCTTTCTTTTTTTTTTTTTTTTTTGAGGAAATCCAAATCTCAAATCACATCGTTTTAGGGTGTAGAAAGCAAACAGTAAAAAAACAAAAAAAAAAAAAAACACTTGACCAGTCTTGTTCAAAGCATAAGCTTTTTACTTATGCAAATTGTGTAAATTTTAGTATTTTTAAATTGACTTGAAATGTTTGAACAACTGTGTGTGACCACTGTTCTCTGGCCTCATGGAGAGGCGTGAGGGATCTTTTAGACCTTCCACCAGAGCCTCAGTTAGTGGGGACTGTGTGCTCCCAAAGTTTAGAACATCTTTTGGACAGTCTAGCTTCTACACTATGGAACTCTCTTCCCACTGGATTCAAATTGCAGAACAATATTAACATTTGAGCACAAACAGTGGCTTAAATCGTTTTTTCTGTTTTAAAAGTATAACGATGGGGACACAGGAGACGAGAGATCCAAGAGCAGTGTGTGTATATTGGGAAATCCAAAATTCAGAATCAAAACAAGAAGGGGGTCATAACCAAAAATCAGTCAAGAAACAAACAAACAGGAACAAGAAACTCAAAACGCGAGGAAACCAGGTGACGGAAAATAAGGACTCTATGACACAGAGAGAAAACAAACCGGTTTAAATAGACAGGGTAATGACAATGAAAGTGAAGACACCTGAGTGCAATTAACAGGTGTGCAATTACCATGATGAAGGGACAAGGCTTTGTGGGAAATGTAGTGTCTGCAGTGAGGTGCCTATGGGGAAGTGAGACCACTAGTGGACACCCAGGGAAACACAGGCCAGACACAGTGACATTACCCCCTCCTGTACGGAGCAGCTACCAGATGCTCCACCTGAAAGCAAGAACAAGCCAAGGAACACAGAGACCAGGAGGGAGGTAGACCAGCAGAGGACCAGGGGGAGGGATGGAGAGAGAGGTAATAGAGGGAAACAGAGACAGGAAGTGCAAAAAACAAAAACAAGGAGACCAGGAGGGAGGTGGACCGGCGGAGGATCAGGGGGAGGGACAGAGGGCCAAGTAATAGAGGGAAACAGAGACAGGAAGTGCAAAAAACAAAAACAAGGAGACCAGAAGGGAGGTGGACCGGCGGAGGAACAGGGGGAGGGACGGATGGCCAGGTCCATAGAGGGAAACAGAGAAAACACAAAAAAAAAAAAAAAAAAAAAAAAAAAAAACAAGAAACAAAACACAAGACCGGGAGGGAACAGAAAGTCTGGGGCCCAGGGTCGAGCCGACAGGACAAGTATCCCGGGTGGATCAGGTGGAACTGGAGCCATGCGGTCGAGACAGAAGCCCACCAGGGCAGCGCAGAAGACCACCAAATCCGTGGTGTTTTGACTGGATTCAGGGAGATCAACAGTGACTTGACTCTGCTCTTGAAGACCAACGGTGACTTTACTTTGCTCATGAAGATCATTGGTGACCTGACTTTGCTCATGAAGATCATTGGTCAACTGACTTTGTTCATGAAGATGATTGGTGACTTGACTTTGCTCATGAAGATCATTGGTGACTTGCATTTGCTCATGAAGATCAATGGTGACTTGCTTTTGCTCATGAAGATAGTCGGTGACTTGCCTTTGCTCATGAAGATCAATGGTGACTTGACTTGACTCCTGAGGTCTAACTGTGGTAGTGCTTAACTTATGAGTGTAAATGGTGACTTGACCAGACTCTGGAGTGTAAATGGTGACTTGACCTGACTCTGGAGTGTCAACAGTGACTTGACCTGACTCTGGAGTGTCAACCATGACCTGATCCAACTCTGGAGGGTCTACAGTGACCTGACCCAACTCTGGAGGGTCAACGGGAACCTGACTCAACTCTGGAGGATCAACCGGAACCTGACTCAACACTGGAGGGTCACCTGAGGCTGTCATCTTGTGCAGAGGCGCTGAACAGGCGGCCAATTTGTGCCGTGGCGCTGGGCTAGCGGCGACCTTGTGCTGTGGCACTGGGCTGGCGGCCATCTTGCGCTGTGGTGCTGGGCTGGCGACCACCTTGTGCTGTGGCGCTGGCCTGGTGGCCATATTGTGTAGTGGTGCTGGACTGGCGGTCCTCCTGTCTGCAGACCCCAGTTTAGAGTAGGCCATCCCAACGGGAGAGACAGGTGTGGCTGGTGTATCCCACTGAGACCGATGTTGCAGGTACAGTATGAACCTACAAAAATCAAAATCCTCCAGCTCATTAATTTCCCTCTCTGGCACGAGGTTGTCTAAACAGATGTTAAAAAAGTATTTCAACGCCGCATCATTATATCCCAGCCCCACCGCCAAGGTCCAGAACTCTTGTGCCACACCACCCACCTCATTCCCTCTTTGACGGAGGGTGGTTAATTTAATGAATCTTCTCCTCCGCTCCTCCATGCTGGCTGGGGAACGGAGACAAAATCCCACACCGTTGGATCTGATCGGATGGAGTCCTTCTGTAAGGATCAGGACACAGGAGACGAGAGATCCAAGAGCAGTGTTTATTGGGTAATCCAAAATTCAGAATCAAAACAAGCAGGGGGCTTAACCAAAAATCAGTCCAAAAACAAACAAACAGGAACAAGAAACTCGAAACGTGAGAAAACCAGGTGATGGAAAATAAGGACTCCATGACACAGAGAGAAACAGACCGGTTTAAATAGACAGGATAATGACGATGAAAGTGAAGACACCTGAGTGCAATTAACAGGTGTGCAATTACCGTGATGAAGGGACAAGACTTTGTGGGAAATGTAGTGCCTGTGGTGATTTGCCTATGGGAAAGTGAGACCACTATTGGACACCCAGGGAAACACAGACCAGACATCGTGAAAAAAAGCCCCTATGGACAGGTGTTGAAAATTAGCACATGTGCTATAACACTTTAAACAATGCATCTGGACTGTCCAATGTTATTGCTATGTCCATATGAAATAAATAAATAAATAAATAAAATAAGAGAGGCTATACATCGAAAGCCCACAGCTCGGGTCTGGGGTGCCATATCATTTTGTTCGCTTGAGAAAAGAGGTCCCAACTCAAGGGTATCTGCCATGGTTCCGCTAGCGACAGCTGCAGCAGGTCCAAGAGCCATGGTTGGCTCCTCAAAAGAGAGACTACCAGGAGGACCTTGTGGGCATCCTCCCTGATTTGTCTGATGACCTGGGGGATCAGTGCGATCGGGGGAAAAGCATAAACGAGGAGACTGTGGCAGTCCTGGGCCAGAGCATCATTGACTGTAGAAAAATAGATTGGGCAATGAGAGTTGTCTTCGGAGGCGAAGAGGTCGAACCATGTCCTTCCAAAGATGTCCCAAATCCTTTGAACAGTCTGGGGATGCAGCCTCCACTCCTCCGAGGGGAGGTTTCCCCCGGGACAACATGTCCGCCCCAGTGTTCAGAATGCCCTGCACATGCACTGCCCTCAGCGAGAGCATGTGGTGCTGGGCCCACTCTAGGATGCTTTTCACTGCATTTTGGGGAGAGCCCACCATGGCGATTTATGAAGGACACCACTGTATTGTTGTCCGACTAGGACGTGGTTCCCTGCCAGGAGTGGTAAGAAAGTGTAAGTTCTGTACTCGTCCAGACGCCAAAGGTCAGATGGTCTTCGCAAAGGGCTCCCCAGCCCGTCTTGGAAGCATCTGTGAAGATTACTTTGCTCCTGCCAACTATCCCCATTGCTGCTCCATGCTCGTACGAGCTGGGCTTCGTCCATGGGGCCAGGTTTGCATTGCACACCTGGCTCACCTTGATCAGGCATGGGGTGTGACTTGAGGTTTTAGCCAAAACTGTAGTGGCTGCATGTAGAGCAGGGCCAGCTGCAGAGCTCATGAGACTGGAGGATCTGCTTCAAAGTGATCATTCTGAATGAACGCTTCATCAGGGCCCGGTTCAGATGCCTTAAATTGAGGATGGGTCTGAGACCGCCATCCATTTTGGGGATGAGGAAGTACTGGCTGTAGAATCCTGACTCTCTCTGTGCTGGGGAGACCACTTCTGTGGCCATTTTCTTCAGCATAGATTTTACCTCTGAGCAAATTGCAGTATGTAACCTCGTTTTATTGTTTTTAACACCCATTCTGACACACCAGGGATGGCCTGCCATGCCTCTGCCTGCATGGTGAGGGGTTGAATTGGTTTGGGCATTGAGTCACTGTAAGGAACTGTGGTGCTTGTAAAAAGTGGAAGAGGAAATTTTCTCTCTTTTTGAATATGTTTGTGTTTTATTGAATATGCTATAACAGCTGTGCGCTGCCAGGGCGCTATGCTGGGCTCTGTGCAAGCAACAAACACATCACTTCGGGCACCCAGAACAGTGAGACGAGGAAATTTCGAGGGTGGCCCATCTGCAGCAGGACTTGGCTTCCCCCTATTCCTGACCTGTGCAACAGGCTGTGTCCAGCACTATCTTGGGTCGGGGGCCCTGTCTCTTCAGAAGGGGGTAGCGCTTAGCAGAGTGCGAGCACTGTAGGGGATCAGGCCGTGGTGTGAGCTGGTTTTCTGGCAGTGTCGTTTCACAAGGCTGCTGAGTCGGCTCTGGCTTGGTGATGATCTCAGCTGCTCGAACAGCTTCAGGTCTCGGATCCAGCGAAGAGATTTCAGTCATCATTGAAGGAGAATGAATCAGTTTGCCTGATTAAGACGGCCGCTTATATAGCCTGATTCCACATCCCCCACCCCCCACCTCTATTTGCGTGTTCGGGGCGTGCTCACTCACCATAGGCTCACATGCCATTAGTTAGTTTCTATCGAACTCCACTAACCAATGGTCGTGCAGTTTCACTAGGTGATTGAAAAAGGCTTCAGAATTTACATTTCCTTCAGTATGAGGCTTTTGGTGTGAAAGGGCTTTTACATTTGCCAAAAATATTATCTTTTATATTAAAAGCAAACAAGCAAGCCCAGCCCAAATATAAAAAGTAACACAAAAGTAACGTAACACATTACTTAAAAAATAAAATAAAATTAACTAAGTAACGTACTGTTATTTGTTACTTTTTAAAAGTAATGCAATATTGTAATGCATTGCTTCTAAAACTTTCCCCAACACTGCCTGCGGGTTTCCCTGACTTCAGCCTGATACACTGGGCTCCAACATCCTCATGACCCTAGGAGGATAAGCTACTTGGAAAATTAATGGATGGATGTATTATTAATGTTTCACTTTGTTTTTAAGTTCTATTCGAAAGCAACTTAAACACAGTAAAACTTTTCACTGTAAATTTGCAGTAATTAATTGGCAGCAGCTTCACCTATAAAGTACATATAATAATGAACACCTTAATACTCTGAACTTTTTTAATATAAGACTACTAAATATCTTGCAGAGAACTACTAGCTAACAGCAATAAACATGCTGTAACAAGGAGCCAGAGACGTTTGGATCCATATGCTGTAGTTTATTATTGAGAATGGTCAAACAGGCAGAGATCAGAAAACAGCGGGGATATCCAAAATCAGAACCAATAATAAAAAAAAAAAAACTGGATTCTGGAAAATGGAGTTGGAAATGGGAATGGACACAAAATGCCCCAGTCCTGAGTGGAGTGCCCTCTACTGGAGTTCATGGGCTCTCCAGCTGACGATCGTGACACATGCATGTGCAGTTAGCATTAGAGAATATGTTATCACTGCATCAGCAACTCCAAAGTTACTGCCTTTAAATAATGCAACATGCAGCATAACATTGATGTCTCTCTGCTCATCCCTGGCTTAAACACAAACTAATCAGAATGATAATCCACAAAACTCAAGCCAAAAACTTTTTAAATCCCAAAAGAACATTAAACACTAAAACATCGCCTCATTACACCTTTAACCCCACTGCAATATCATGTAGTGTCCACACTACAAAGAGTACAAGTGTTGCAGTTAATTCAATTCAAGTTTTTTTTTTTTTAAATTCAAGTTTATTTGTAAAGTGCTCTTTAAGATACAGTTCATTGCAAAGCACCTTTTACAGAAAATTAAGATTACACAATAGCTTATCAGTGATGACTGTCAGTTTATGTATATATAGCAGAAATGTATGGAAAAAATGAATTAAAGTTGTAATCAAAAAGAAGATGAAAACTGTTAACAGCAATTGCTATATTATGCAATCAAATTTATTGCAGAATTTGGTAGTTCTGTATGGTTTTTCAGGGTTGGCATCATCTGAGGTCCTCTGGGGGTTGGCATCATCTCTTCTCAGGTGTTCTAGATCCAGATTGGAGCTTGTGCAAATCCTAGATTACCACGTGATGTCAGTCCCTTGGCAGAAAAAGAGAAACAGATAGGGACATAATTAGCGTAGCTGCTCTTCAAAACAAATAAAATTAATTTGTTTAACCCAAGCTAAGGAATAATAGTGCGCATTTCATCAAATATAACTGCAGTCCAAAATTCTGAGATACCTTATTTGAATTATGTGCAGTTAATTAGATCATTATGTGGATATTCAATTGCTGATTGAGCTTCAGTGATGAACACCTGCTGTTACCAAGCACTGAAAGAAGCTGTAAAATCAAGAACAGTAAGAGAGAGAGGGAGACTACCAGACACAGCATTAAATAAACTGAAATTTCAAGATCTCAGCAGTGGATGATTAAACAACTCCACAAACAGCATTACCAGCTTCATGCATTACTAACAAGATAGACTTTATGTCAGATGTCTAAAAAGTTCTTATTATTAATTATGACAAAAATGTTGATGTTGACAATTGAATGAAAATTAAAATGTTTTGTTAACATGGTGGTTACGGTTGGGTGCTGTAACTGTGTGTTTAAAGCCCAGGAGAAACTGTATGATTTTAGCAATCTCATAAGATCATTGCAAATCACATGTGTGACATGGATCTGAATAAACTGATTGTACGATGATGACGCCTATTAAATCATAGGCTACAACGCACATTACTATAGAAGAATAAAACACATCAGCATGTGCTAGTGGTAAACAAAAAGAGCATGATGAATAACACTTTGAAAGTTGTAGTTTTTATGTGCGCTGAAAAAAGTGGAAGCGGCCAAAGAGGAAGGGATGTGAGCTTTAGGTAAGCAGTTTTATGTTTTAGCACAACGTTAAGTTAATTCATGTCACATTCAAACCCACTGTGCGATGATCATGCTGAATTTCTGACACTGTATAGTGTGTCCCAGACTTAAGACACATTTGTAATAGAAAAAAAAAAGCTGAAAGAAAAGAGATCAGGTGATCTTGACCACTGTTTGGTGATGATGTGGCCTGCTCTCATAAATAGTCAAATGTTTGATTGTAAAGGGGGGAAATTATTGAATATCTGATCAATGCATAATTATTACACTTCATACTGTAGTATCACAATGTTGACTGTTTAAATAGGACATATCAAAGTTTAGATTAGCATATCATACTACTTTATGTTGATGCTGCAATTGACATATAAGCATCATCGCCTGATATTGTCTTTAGCTTGCAATAATTTAATGTGTTTCAAGCACACATTAAAGCAACCAGAGAAAAAAAAAAACTAACAAAAAACTTTAAGAGTCATAGCCCAACTGGCTGCTGTAATGGTAATTTCAAATTAAATACTTTCAATAAAATGACATTAACCTCTAAACCTCTGTAATTCTCAAAAATAACTTTTGAAAGTCTAACAGAAAAAAAAAAAAAGTAATTTGGTTAGCAATAAGTTAAACTAGTGATGCTGTTTGCTTAATCATCCTCAGCTGAGATCTTGAGAGATTTAATGTCTTCTTTTATTTCAGGTGATTTAATCTAAAGCTGTGGCTGGAAGTCAGGTGCGGTTGTTCTTTCTTTTATCTTTTTTTCTGTTGTTTTCGCTTTTCTTCACTGATTCTGCTTGTTAATAGCAGGTGTTTATCAATGTCTGAATTCACTCATTTATTTTATTTTCTTTTTTTTTTTTAAGCAAAGTTTTACTGTGCACACCTTATAACATTGTGCAGTTCAATTCCATTTTCTTACAGTAATATTTTCATATTTTATATGTCAGCAAGACTGTGCAAACAACACCATAAGAATAGGCCAAATCCCAAAGATTTATAATCTAAATCTATACTGATGTCAGCGAACCATTGGAGGCCTTTAGAAAGGTCATACATAATTTGAAGATCACACTGGGAGAAAATAACTCAATTTATGCTGCCTCACTGCAATACTGTATATATATATATATGAGGAATATTTGAAGCCAGTGAATATATTTTGAAATGTTACTTATTCCTGTGATGGCAATAAATAAATAAAAAATAATGAAAAAAAAAATAAATAAAAAAAAAAAAAAAAAAAAAAAAAAATAATAATAATAATAATAATAATAATAATAATAATAATAAT